>NC_056729.1:1469280593-1469283093 GCF_019279795.1 Protopterus annectens
TAAAACTTTTCTGGCAAATCATTTAGGAATGAAGTCACTAAATAATGACCATTAAGTTTCAGACGTCATAATCTTTAGAAAAATGCATGCTAAAGCAAGACCTGATATTCTATCAACTGTCTTAAGTTTATACAAGGTCAATTTTTAGTACTGTTTGTATGTTCCCCCAATATATTTGGCCTTGTCCAGATTTCCTGCATTAAGAGGTTGGAGGTATGTGCAAATAAATCGCTTTATAGAATTAGGAATATCCAAACCTCTCAACTGTCCCCAATTTTGGCTCAAAATGTTGCTCTCCCGCTAATAATCTCTCTTTAAAACAGCAATTTTGGAAGAAAACGTGGAGGGTTTACTTTTATAAATAACTGTAATGATCAGAGTTATACATTACTTTTATTTCAGAAATGCATGTAGATTCTCTAATTTTGTCAGCTGCTCTAAGTTAACTGTGCTCATATTAAAATGGTGTCCCTTCTTTGACAGGTTCCCAGCTGTATTGTCTGGCAATTTTATATTTTTGCATCACATTTTTGGTCAGTTTTTCATAAAATTGCAGTTTTCTGGCAAATTAGTGGCAAATTGTTAAAGACTGAAGTTAGAAAATAATGGCAGACATTTGAGTTTCAGATTTCATACCTTTCACCTACTATTATTCTATTATCTTTTCTAAGTTTATAAGAGCAATATTTTAAAAAAATGTCCTTATTTTTGGGCCTTTGCCTCAGTTTTATTTATGTTTGTTGCTGTAAGAGGTTGAGAGGTGTTCTGTGTGTGTGTGTGTGTGTGTGTGTGTGTGTGTGTGTGTGTGTGTGTGGTAGGTAGCATACCTCTCAACTGTCCAAATTTTGCAGAATGTCCAGATTTTTGCCCCATATTTTTTGTCTGTTCCTCATAAATTTTGTGATTTTCTAGAAAATCATTGAAGGCTGAAGTTGCTAAATAACAGACATTTGAGTTTCAGACTTTGTGTCCTTTAGAAAACTTCATACTAGCACAAATCCTGTTATTCTAGCAACTTTCTCGTACTAGCACAAATCCTGTTCTAGCAACTTTCTAAGTTCACGAGAGCATTATTTAATATCTGTCCCTGTTTATTTTAGGCTTTGCCCATATTTCTTGCACTAAGAGGTAGGTAGGGGTGTGCGTGTGAATGAAACATCCTAGTTAGGGGTAGCAGGTGGTTAGTAATTTACTCAAGCTCAAAACCTGTACCTTAGTTACAGAAAACAAAAGCATAAATTCTCTACCCCAACTACCATGCTGCATTTTTCAAAGAACTGACACTTCAGGTTAATTTTCAATTCAAGGAACCGAGTTTTTGTGAATTTATATTCTATTACTGAAGAGGCATTACAGTGAATGCCTCTTCATCGACACTAAAAGAGCGAACCGTGAATTACGAGAATGGCCGTAGCTTGGCTGGGGAGGGGGGTAGCAGTTTGAGAGCTGTGAGTACAAATTTGAAAATCCTAGCTACACCCCTGCTCAGGACCAGTCCTTCCTTTCTGTCCAAGGTGGTATCCAGTGTGGCCATTAATCAGTCCATTCATTTGCCAACCTTCTTTTCTAACCCACAGAACAAAGTGGAAAGAATACTACACTTCTTGGACGTGCACAGACAACTTAGATTTTACTTGGACAGGACTAAGCTTCTCAGGAAATCTGAGCAGCTGCTGGTTGCATTTGCTGCAGGGGCAGAGAGGAAGGCCATTTCAAAGCAAACCATTTCTAAGTGGATAAGCCATTGCATTAATTTCTGCTATAAGCACAATGGAAAACCTACCCCACAGGGGATAAGACCTCATTCCACTAGGGCTGCATCTACCTCTACAGCCTTTCTAAGAGGTGTTCCTACGAGGGACATCCTAGAAGCTGCTACCTGGAGTTCTGTACATACTTTCACCAAGCATTACCACTTGCCAATTTTTTCTAAATCCAGAGCTGGCTTTGCCACTGCAGTCTTGCAGAGCCTTATAACTGGTCCTAATGCTATTTAGTTGCTTCCTGCTGTCCTTAACTTTGGGAATCTACCCAAATGTGATGACTGAAACAGTGAAACATGAAAAACATAGTACAGTTGTGTACACTTACTATAAATGTAGATGTTCATGTGGATTCACTGTTGCAGTCCTGGCAACCCTCCCTCCAGCCCCCTGACTTCTATTGACTATACCTCTATTCTTGTTTACAATGTTTAAAGCTTTCTGGTGTATTTGCTTTTTGTTAGAGGTGTAACCTTGTATATAATTGCTACCCATTATGGGGCACCTGACATCTAGGGCAAGAAAAACTGATGTAATGGCATCAGCTGCATGCTTTATACCCCTGACTACCTGACGTCATGGAAGATGAGACAGCAACCAATGCAGGACCCAAGACTTTGATAATCAGGCTGACTGAGGGCTACCTGCAAGCAGATAACCCAAATGTAATGACTGCAACAGTGAATACACTCGAACATCTACATTTATGGTAAGTGTACACAACTGTACTTTTCTTC
>NC_056729.1:1469288093-1469345593 GCF_019279795.1 Protopterus annectens
TCGATATTTCTCCAAAACATGCAGAATAATGTTCAGGAGGAGGAATGAGGTTTACCGTAAGGAAGGAATTGAACAATTTATGTTATATGTAATGTTGGTGTGAATGAATGTTAGGAAGTCAATGTGTGTATAGTGCATGAATAAAATGTTACTTTGCTTTGATTTAATTTGTATTAATGCATGTGTAATTAATCCAATATTTTAGTTGTGATTTAACAAAGATGTTTATAAAAAGAAAAAGAAAATACCTTCAACAAAACTGGCATTGTCATTGCTCACATGTGGCATGATATACTTTCTGCATCTCTCATGCTACATTATTCTTTTTCTAGTCATCCTGTTCTCTTTAATCCACTACCCTGCCTCTCTCCTTTCTACCACTCTGTGTTAAATCTCTTCACCATGCTCACCCATTCTTTTCAATTTGCTTTAGTCCCTTTGACTTCCTTGAACTCTTTACATCCTGCTTTTCACTCGTCTCCTGAGCCCTCCCTAACACTACTTTTAGATGATAATAATCATTGTATCTGTACCTCATAGCAATCCTCTATATATTGGAAACAATTGTTACACTTCTGCTGCATTGCAAATTATTGTTTTTGTACTTTATATTTGCTTGATTATTGCATACCTGTTATTTTACAATCTATCAAGTTTGTTCACTATTATAATCCAATTATTTTCATTATTTTTATAACACGTGATAATTTTCTCCCTGTGCCTCTACTGAAACAGGACTTTTTCAGCCTAGTTTGGCTATCCCCGTTTACAAATTGTAAGCAAGTAAATACATAAATAAGACAGGATATTACCCATGACTTCTTAAATGAATGCCATTACTGCACTCACTCCCCATTGGTAACTGCTGATCTTAACCCCTAGCAGCCTGTGCCTGGAGCATCTGCCCCATTTACCCTACCCTAATGTTTACTCTACTTCGCGTGATGATGTGCTTGAGGTCACAAAGTGTCAGACTTGACTAAACTTCTGTACAAACTTCTTATGTGGAACAACATCTAGTAAGTTGACGAATTCCATGAAGTGATAGCTCTAGCATGATCTAAACAGTTTGACAAATAGCAGTGGAAACTTTCATAAGCACTTAGTCCATGCATAATACTATGTGATATGAATTAATATTGTAATGTGTCTTTCATAAGGAAGAGGTTACATTATGTCATAAACTCCTTATAGCATCTATTTATTTATCTATGTCAAATTTAGGAAGTAGAGAAATCAATCGCTGTTAACATTTTTGATGGCACTACGAGGTAGTTAGGCTATCAATAATTCAGTAAACAAACCATGGAGACAAGTATCTTATTTTGTTCATTTATAGAATATACTGTAATGTATCTGTTTTGAATCTTCTATCTTTCTTTTTTTATCTTTTCTTTTTACCCCAGATCTTTCACTCTTCAGGTTAGCCTGTCTCCTGACCTTTTCCTGATGACTCATTCATTCAACACTTAGGTTTAAATCTGCCCTGGTGTAACTCTTTGTAGAACAGGCCCCCTCCTGTAGAGATTAACCACTGGATGCAACCAGCTGAGTAAAAGTTGGGGAGATGACCCCTAAGCAAATCATACTATGGGCTCTGGTTTTGGTGGTGTACTTTGCAATGCCCTGGAGTCCTTATGTCAGAATGCTCCTACATTTATCTACCTAGCTTCTTTTCTGTGCATTTCCATATACTGCAAAGTAGACAAATGACAATTACTTCAGTTTCCTCCATATATTTTGCCATTAAACTTCAGTGTATAACCGCTTATTTTATCATTCCCCGTTAATCCTCCTGTTCACAGGCCACTAACCAAACCATGCTGCTATTAATTGTTCATATAAACTTCTTGCATCTGCATCAGCAAGCTAAGCTTATAGTTGAAAATGATAACAGCAGTGCCCCTACAACCCCAACAAGTCCAGCTTTTAAAATCTATACCAAAATATCTTACGTACCTGCAACTATCTCAGCTAGTATCTCAAAATGTATTTCAAATATGTCTGTAGTCAGTGGAAACTCTAATTAAAAATGTAAATACTGTCATTTTTACTTCCTTATAAAATATGAGAATTTCTGTTATATTATTTTTGTGCTATCTGCCTGGATACAGTTATATTTATTTCTCTGGTATACTTTTACCACATATCGCAACTTTTCTCCCTGAACTTCCAGTGAAAATTGGATAAACCCTAGTGAACATCCACATAATCAAAATATCAATGAACAAATAAACCAATAAATAAATAAATAGAAGGAACAAGGCATGTTACTGGATAGATGAGGAATAATTTTAGCAAGTCTTTTTTGTACAAACTGCAGTTAAAAACAGTTAAACTTATTCTAGAGTGCACAGTGAACAAAATTCCAAAACAAGTTATATTTTTTCCTAAACTAATGATTTGTTCCCTGACTTTTTCAGAGTTAACAGGGAATTTGCCCTGAGTAATTACTAAACATGTCTCTAGTTCCAGAAACATGACTGCACAGACTGTTGATTTATTGAGTCACACGTCAGCTGCTTATTGACATTGTCAGAAACTAAAAACAGAAATAATCCTTTTGTGATTTCAGATTGTCTAACAGCCAGCTTCTTTGATCAGAAGCACTGAAGCAATAAAATTTGCTTACTATAGTTACACTGGTAGAAAGAAGTACTAGCCAACTACAATAATGCAGAGACAAGAATGAACAGGGTAATGAAATGCAGCTATGCAGAGTAAATTATATGACAACACAACATAAACATTAAAACTGTCAGCAAATAAAGATTATTTGCCATAAACAGTTTACAAATGCTCCTACCTAATGTATAATCTGCAGTTATTTGTTATCCAGTATGCTAAATACGTCCTATATCCCATTAGAATTGTTTTGATATCTTTTACTGTTATTTTTTAATTCCATGGCGCTCTGTATTCAGTTCCGAACTCTTGATTTTTTGTACATATACTCTCATATAAATAATGTTAAGAAATTCTGCATGTTTGGTGTCTGGTAATTCCTTTGATATACGTAACACGGATCTCCATCTCCATGTACGTATTTTTTCAGTATTTATTCTGAAGGAGAATCTGTTTAATTTTAAAGCAATTCTTTTTTCTTAGTGTTTTTCAAAGAAAGCAATCTCTAGGAATGTATACAGTACTGCGGGTGTTATCCCATTGAATGTCTTCATATAGGAATAATGGTTTCCTATCAGAAATGTCTTTACTAACCTGTTCCAGAATCTGCAGTTAATTTTACTTTCTCACAATGACAGTGCATCTTTGGGTCATTTGATGTAATTACACATGGAATACTTTCCTTTTTTCTGGTTGTTGCTGCTTGGGATGTGTCATTCGTCCAGTCAGATAAAACAGACAAGCAGTTGTTGGTTCAGTTCAAGCTGCTTTATTGCAGACAAACACATCAGGAATATTTGTCCGGTCAGATAAAACAGGCAAGCAATTGTTGGTTCAGTTCAAGCAGCTTTATTGCAGACAAACACATCAGGAATGAGGCTTTGTTACTTAAATAAACTTATAAACAGACTGACTACTACACTCATACATGTTAACACTCCATCTGTTCTCTCAAGATGGCACTGCTGCCTGCACGTGCTCACTATTTATATGCATGTGCTTACATCTGGAAATGCTTTTTAAAATTACATACACACGTTATGTCCAACATCTTCCCTCTTTGAGAAATATATCATATACAAAATGACAGGATTCAATGACATGCAATTGTACAGAAATGATCTTTTGATATGCAGTTATACAGAACTAATTCTTTGACATGCAGTCATACAAAATCAAACACATATAAAACAATAATGTCCAGGTTGCTGTGTATTTTTACACTAGGTCTAGAAATACAACCTGATCGGATAACATAAAAATCAGAATTGGACCTAGCAATGGGGATTGTCTTCAAGGAATGTTCAGCTTTGGGGACAACTGAGGTATCATCGGGAATGGGAATGGATACTGAGACATGTTTTTCGGTATGAACATTGTCAGGGTTGCTCTGAGATCTAGAATCTGTATCACCGGTATGATGCTACGATATCATTTCTGAAACAGGAAGAAGATGCCTGCAGTTTCTCATGTATTCTATATCCTCAGATTCCACTAAGTAGGATCTCGGCTCGGCACATATGTCTCTCACTTGACCAATTCGATCAAAGCCTTTCGCCATTTGCATCCTCACTTTCTTTTTTTCAATGGATGTAAAATCTGCTCATTTTATCATAGCTGGACTTCCAAAAGGAATGCTTTTTAAAAAATTGGGCTTTGATTTCTTTGTTGTTTTTAGCATTAGGCATCAACAAACTAGAAGTGATAGGCAAGGTTGTTCTGGTTTGCCTAGACAGAAGTCTCTGAGCAGGCAAGCCAAGTAGGTTGTCATAGGGTATATTTCTGAGATTAAGCAAATTCAAGAAGATATCAGTATTGTCACACTTTGACTTCTCTAGTAGTTGCTTTGCACTCTGTACTGCACGTTCAGCAAGGCCATTTGACTGTGGGTATTCAGGACTACTAGTAACATGCATATAGTCCCACTCTTTAACAAATGTCTCAAACAACTGACTGGTAAACTGGCTACCGTTGTCAGAAATAACTTTGTGTGGACTACCATGGACTGAGAAATGACATTTCATCTTAGTAGTAGCAGCACTGGATGTTAGGTTAGGTAGCAAATTGATCTCATAGCTGTTTGAATAAGAGTCTACCAACACTAAGTAATGCTGATTGTTCCACTTGAAATATGTCAGTGGCTACTGTTGACCAAGGTAGTTTAGGAATATGGCTTAGCTGAAGTGGGTCTTTTTGCAAATGCTGTTTAGTACTATTGCATACTGAACAAGAAGAAAGCACATTATCAATGTCTTTCAATAGAGAAGGCCAAAATACTAGTTCTCGCGCCCTTCATTTGGTAGAGTCGGAACCTGGGTGTACATGATGCAAAATCTGAATGCATTCATGTTGTAAGGAAGAAGGAGCACTAACCTTTGGAGCTTTGAAAATGATACCATCTTCCATCAGCATCTTGTCTCTCTATGGAAAATAAGGTTGTACTTCTGGCAGTACACAGGATTACTTTGATGGCCATCCAACATTGATGAAGTGGTTGAGCTTTTGCAAAATTGGATCAGTCTTTGTATGATCTCTCAGCTCATCAAGTCTCATGGTAGAAAAATTATGCACTTCTATGACATCAGAGTCAAACTTATCTTCATCAAGCTTTTCTGTGGTATTTCTTGGTGATCTGGATAAGGTATCAGCCAGATAAAGAAGTTTACCTTTTGTATATACCATTTTGAAATTGTACTTTTGTAATGTAAGCATCATTCTTTGTAGTCTTGCTGGAGCTGAATCCATAGGCTTCTTTAAAATAGTGACTAGAGGTTGATGATCAGTTTTGATTGAGATAGCTCAGCCATAAATATAATCATGGATCTTCAAACATGCAAATACAATTGCCAAAAGCTCCTTCAAAATTTGGGCATACTGCATCTTAGTTTGGCTAAGAGTTCTAGGTGCATAGGCAACAGGTCTGCCCACTTGAAAAATAACTACACCAAGGCCGAACTTTGAAGCATCACAGGAAAGAACTGCCCACTTGTGGAAATCATAGTATCTCAATGTATATGGGTTGGACATTTGCTGTTTGAGGTTATTAAATGCTCTCTGGTGTTGTTCTAACCATGATCAGGCAACATTTTTGCTTGTCAGCTCTCTCAAAGGCACTGATAACTCACTAAAGCCAGGGATAAATCTGTCCAAATAGTTAACCATACCAAGAAAATGCTGTAAGGCTTGAGCATTGTCTGGAGCTGGCATCTCAAGAATGGCTGCTTGTTTAGTAGGGTCTGGGCATAAGCCTGTACTGGTAAATAAATGACCTACATATGTTACTTCTGGTAATCTGAATTCACACTTCAAAGGTTTGAGCTTTAAGTTCACTTCACATGCTCTGTCCAGAGCTTTCCTGAGGTTTCTGTCATGCTGTACTTCGCCACTGCCTCCAACTAATAAATCATCTACTATTATTACACATGGATAGCCCGAAACAATTTGCTCCATTGCATGCTGAAAGACTTCACTGGCAGAATTTATTCCAAAAGGCATCCTGAGGAATCTATATCTACCAAATGGGGTACTGAATGTAGTCAGTAGTGAAGATTTGCAATCAAGCATTACTTGCCAAAATGAACTCTTTGCATCTAAGACAGAAAAAAACAGTAGCATTTGGCATGAAAGTGGCAATCTCCTTGACTGTATACATAGGATGATGAGGTCTCTTTAATGCCATGTTCAAGTCTCTTGAGTCAATGCATATTCTGATTTCATCTCAGTTTTTCTTATGAGCAGCTACCATGGAAGACCCCCACTCAGTTTGTTCTGTGACTGGACAAATCACACCTTGCTGCACCACTTTGTCTAACTGGACTTTGACTTTGTCCTGCATAGCTATTGGAACTCTCCTTGCTTGTCTGACCACTGGACTGTCCACTGGGTATAATTTCATGGAGCACACAACTGGAAGTTTGCCTAACTTGTCATCAAAAACATCAGCATACTCTGAGAAAATAGCATCACTGATGTGGGAACTGGGACATGTGCTTACATGATGTACTTCTTTGGTAAAAGAAGGCAGTTTCAATCTTAAACTGTCTCTGAGGCCTAATAATGACTGCATAGGTCTTCAGACTACATAAAATAGCAAGCTGTAACTGTTACCAGCTGCATACCATGAAAGCACTACTGAGCCCTCGGTTAGAATCTCCACAACTCCAGAAGCAAGAAGCTTTGTACAATTGGCTAAATTAAGTTGCTCATCAGCTCTCACTTTAACAAATGTTTCTGCTGACATCACATCACACTTTGAACCAATGTCCACTTTGAGCTCTGTGGGTTTACCATTGGTCAAGACAGTAAAAAATACTTCATTCTTTGTCAATAAATTCACTGCATTACGTTTTTCACTGACCACTGATACAACATCTACATAGAAAGTAGGGTTGCAGCTTTATATATGATCAACTTGCTTTTTGAGTGATCTTTCTTAATAATTAAATGAGGCTTACTTGATTTACAAAACTTTTGAAAGTAGTTCCATATTTTACACTTGTGCCATTGCTGACCAATTGCTAAGCACTTCTCTCTTTTAAACTCATGAATGGCTCCACAATTATGGCAGTTAACAATAAGACTTGACTTGGGTTTTTCTGACTCATCCTTATACTGCACTGAGCATGTCCTTTTAACTGAGCTAGTCTTGGAACTTGCTAGACAGTTATGGGATCTTCCAGAGAATCCTGCAGGAGTTGCAACTGCCATGTGCTTGGGCCTGCTTCTGCTTGCCATGTACTGCAGGCTGTCTATGCTTGCTCTAGAAGCTGCTGAAGCCATGCTCATCGCTTGCAAGTATTCTTGTGTGCCTTTCTGTGAACTCATGGATTTGACAAATCTCTATGGCTTTGCTCAATTTTAAATCACTGTCATGAAGCTAAATATTTCTCACTACAGCACTATTAAGACCATGCACAAGCCTGTCCTTTATTAACTCATCTTTCAAGTCACCAAATCTGCATGTTTTAGCCTTATTTCTCAAGTCAGTGATATAAGTTGTAAAAGTTTCACCTGGCTTTTGGTCACTTGTATAAAATAAGTGCCTCTCTAATGTAACATTTGTTTGGGGGTTGCACATTTCTCTGAATTTACATTTCAAACATACAACAATATGGCAGTTTCCCCCCTCTCCTGCATATACTGCTGGTACATACACAAATGAATGTTCTCTTTCAATGGTTTCTGACCCAGCTAAGTTAAGCAAAATAAATGCCCTTGTATGTGCATCTTTGTCAGAAAAAGCTGCTTGGGGCGGAGCCTGAATGGCTTAACTGAAAGCAGCAGCATTTTAGAGCTCCATATAACTAGTTATGTAAGACAGGAAAACATATTATTTTTTTTCTTCAAAGTATAAAATCTTATAGATAAAGGACTAATTTACATAATTAGAAAATTTGGTGAAGTTTTACAAATAATTTCCTGTCAAAAAGCTTGGAGATGTATTCACTTGTTAAAATTAGCAACTCAAGGAATTCTCACCAGGATGCTGCCTTAAAGAAAGAATTACAACAGATGACATCTACCCTGCAGGAGTTGTCTTTGAAGATGGATGATTTTAAAGAGAACCTAGAAAATCTTAAAACAAGCAGTCAAAAACAGGCTGACACCCTCAATGAAATGCTACAACAACACCAGACAAGGATAACAAGAACAGAGGTTTCTCTAAATGACTTAGAAAGCAGACTTAGGGAAGAGGAAACACAGAAAGAACTGCTTCTTAAACAAAACACTTGGTTGGTTAATAAAGTAGATGACTTGGAAAATAGGGAGAGGAGAAATAACGTCAGGATTTTTGGATTACCTGAAAACACAGAAGGTGAGGATATTACTTCCTTTTTATCAAGCTGGATTCCTGACTTTTTAAATTTAAAAGAAGGACTTTCCTTTGGCATTGAAAGGGCACACAGAGCTCTTGGGAAACCTGCCACTAACTCAAACTCTCCTCCAAGGTTAATAATTATCAAATATCTTTCATACCTGGACAAGGAACTAATTTTAAGATCTGCTTGGAGGAAGGCACCTCTAAAATATAAACAGAGCCTGATAAGATTTGATAACGACTATTCGTGTAGAATAATGGAACAAATGAAAAAAGTGTGGCCAATGATAAAGTTTCTGAAACAAAATAACATCAAGGCACAACTTGCATATCCAGCTAAGATAAGAATACTGTATGCCAATGAGATGAGGACTTTTATTGACTTAGAGGAAGCCTCTTCATTTATTAAAACTAATAATGTGATTACTTTACCAGAATATATGGATTGGATGTCACCTTCTCTCAAGAGAACAAAAGAAATAAAGGTCTGGACAGATGTCAAAAAGAAGAAGCAAAAGACTGATACACCTGTTCTCTACCAATTACGACCGCCCCTCAATTTACTACTACTCCTCCCACACTCTTGACCATCCTACACTACTAAGTAAGTTCTCCTAGTCCTCCCAACCCACTACCCATTCTCTCTCTATACCATGGGCAAAATCACATATTCTATCATCCCTCTTATAATTCTACGACTTCTTATTCCTTATTTTTTATCAAGATATGAAAACCAAACACTTTTGGGAATTCCCTTCCCCAAGGGTCACACTACCATTCATTTAAACCTTCCCTCTAATCTTATCTCACCTTCTCTCTACCCTGCTAAAACTCTATGCTTCAAAAGAGTGCATCTCACCCTCCGTCACCCTAAGGTATCCTCCATTAAACCTAATCTTAAGTTGCTATGCAAACTCCAAAGACTCTTAGACCACCTGAAAAATTGTATCACCAAAGATGCTGACATCCACCCCAACCCAGGTCCACCCACTGACTCAGATTTTATCTCCTCTAAATTAGCCCAAAATTCTACTGGCTCCCTCCTCATATGCCATCTTAATCTAAGAAGCATAAACAACAAGATTCACAACTTACATGCTATGTTAGCTACTCATTCCCCTGACATCATGTGCCTATCGGAAACATGGCTCAAACCTACCACTAAGGATGAAGAGATTCTCCCACCTGGGTATAATATCCTTAGGATTGATCGGATAAATAAAAGGGGTGGGGGAATAGCTGTAATGTTTAGAAATACACTGAATATCATTAGGAATCCGTTACAACCTCCTAAGGTCTCTAATATATAACTTATTGTCCTAAAGATATGCCTAAACACCCAAAAATATATCAATCTTATAGTAATTTATATTCCACCAGGGAAGAACTTAGAAAACTTGGAGCAAACTCTAAGTTGGTTAGCCACCAACTACCCTCAAGAAACCATAGTACTAGGGGACTTCAATATTGATTGGTCCCATTGCTCCGCCCAGATAAATCCCCATCCTATTAACTTACATGGTTTCTCCCAAAATATTTAATCTCCAACTAGAATTGGAAATGCTCAGCAAAAAGAGAGCACCATTGACTGGATTCTTACCAACAAGGACACACATAATTATACCTCAGGGACCCTCCCCAATGACCTCAGTGACCACCTTGTAACTTATATTATAAAACACAAATTTACACTTACTAACCCTCCCTCATATAGACTTGTTAGAAACAAGAAGAAATTTGTCCCAAAACAATTCCTTGCAGAACTTAAATCCTGCAACTGGTCTATCCTAAAAACTCTACCCCTAGATGAGAGCGTGATATACTTTAATGACACATTCCTTAACATACTCGACTCTCATGCCCCAAACTGACTAATCAGAGCCAAGGAACGGATAGCACCTTGGCTAACTAGAGAAACTAAAACTAAAATTAAACTCCGAGACCAGGCCTGGGATAAATGGAGAGCTACTAAAACTCCCCTAGATCGCATCAAATTTCAACAGCTTAGAAACCCAACTAAAACAGCCATTACTCGAGATAAAAAACAGTATTTCTGTCACCTCCAGGATAAACACCAGAATAACCCAAAGAAGTTCTGGGCTGGATTTAATAACCTCCTCCATCCTGGTAAATCTACTACCCCTACCCCTGAGAAACTCATTGGGAAAGATCCAGAAGAAATAGCCAACACTTTTAACTCTTTTTTTACAGAGACCATCCAGTCCCTTGCCAATCAGCTAACTGCTACTTCCTCATCCTTAACTCATGCTAATGACTCAGCTCCCCCCTCCTTTAACTTACAACCAGTATCTACCTCCTATATTCGTACCCTTTTAAAAAAACTTAAACCATCCACCCTAGCGGCTGATCATCTCCCAGCGGAATACCTACAAATACCGTCAGATGCCATTGCCTATCCCATATCAATCTTGATTAACAGAACTATAACTGAAGCTACCATCCCCTCTATTTGGAAAATCTCATATATCATCCCTCTTCATAAAGGAGGCACCTCCACAGAAACATCTAACTACAGACCTATAGCCATATTGTCTCCAATAGCTAAAATTATGGAACGGTGTGTTCACAAACAACTCCTACACTACCTCACCCTTAACAGTCTTTTGTCCAATACCCAACATGGTTTTCGCCCCCATCATAGTACAACCACTGCCCACCTCTCCTTTGTTGACTCAGTCAATAACAACCGTAATAATAAATTAATATCCTCTGCTCTCTTTCTTGACCTATCGAAAGCCTTCGACATGGTCAATCACCAGCTTCTGCTCCACACCCTGGAAACCCTACATCTCGACAACCTAGCTCTAAGTTGGTTTAATGCTTACCTCTCTGGTAGGCAACAAGCTGTCCAGTGGAAAAACATGGTATCCCACCTGCTCCCTAACGCCATTGGCATTCCTCAGGGCTCTATACTTGGTCCCCTACTTTTCTCCGTCTTCATAAATGATCTTCACTCAGTCATCCCCAAAGCCACCTGCATCCAATATGCAGATGACTCCACCCTGAATTAGCTCTGACGTCTCTCTCCCGAAACTCCAAGCAGTCACCCAACACTATAGTCAAAAAATGGTTGTCTGAATTGAAACTCATACTTAACCCAACAAAAACCAAGTTACTGCTATTTTCCCCCTCTGTATCTACTCCCCTAGGACAAGCACCTCCAATTGCCAACAACATGACCTTCCACATGGAATCCACCAATGGCACCATCATTGAACCTGTCTCCAATACCAAACTATTAGGTGTTACTATTGACCACAAGCTTAAATTTGATATGCATATTACCCAAACCATTAAGTCTGTAAACAAGAAACTCGGCTCAATGTACAGAATAAAGAACTTTATGCCAAACTAACCATTGCTCGCACTCATCTCCTCTCCACCCTCCTATATGCCTCCCCAGTACTTTCGTTCCTCAATAAGCGTGAACTAAATAAACTCTCGGTTTCCTATAATCATATAGCCAAATTTATAACAGGAACACCTTATCGTACTCACCATTGCCTTAACCTAAAGAAACTTGGTTGGTTAGAATTGCCCAATCTTCTCAAACTCAACCAACTCACTGAAGCATTTAAAATAATTAACCAACCGGATAGAACCCCCTCACTGAGCAAAATACTGACCCCCTACTCCAACCTAAACTGCCTACGATCATCAAAAAGTGTTCAGGTACTAACCATTAAATCTAATAATGCGGGTGGTGATGCTCTCTATGCCAACTCCATCGGAAAGCTTTGGAATTCCCTTCCTAACAACCTAAGACTTACGACCTCGCTTAATCAATTCAAAAATAATCTCAAAGAATTCCTTAAATCACACTGGTTATGCCCTTGTCCTAAACCAGACTAATCCCAATGGTCTCATACCACCTCAGTCTCTTCCCCATCTCAGAGTTTATAATCTTAACCTCACGGCTTCTCAATGTAACCATGTTTAAGATTATCTACATAACATGGGAATGTTATTTAATCAGTATGAAAATTTAGCTGTTTTCTTTTATTATTATGTTAATGCTATTTCTTCTGTATGTAAATGTATTCTGTCTTCTCTTCATGGTGGAGCTTTTCTCCCCGGGAGAAATTATCTACATAACATGTGAATGTTATTTAATCAGTATGTAAACCTTGCTGTTTTCTTTTATTATTATGTTAATGCTATTTCTTCTGTATCTAAGCGTATTGTGTCTTCTCTTCATTGTGGAGCTTTTCTCCCCGGGCCTCTACTGAAAAAGGACATGTATCCAGCTAGACTAGCCCGGTCAACAAATGTAAAATAAAAATAATAAAATAAATAAATAATACTGTTACAGCCAAATCTCTCAAAGCATCTACTATGATATGAATTGTTTTAACATTACTTTAAAGGACCAATTTTACTGCTTGGAATTTTAAAACAAAGGTAACTAACTACTGGAATCTTTATCTATATTTTTTGAAAATAGATGACACGAGAGTTTTCACATTACTTCAGGTATGTAAAACAGGGTACTTTTATTTCACAGAAGGAGGGTTATATAGCACATAAAATGTTTATACTGTAAATCAACGTACGTAGTATATGTGTATTTTCTTTTAAATTTCTCTTTTCTTTCTCTTTCTTCTCTCTTTTCTTATTATTTATTTTAACTGCATCTTGTCTCCCTTTTTAAATTCTCTTCTATTTACTATACTAATATAGTCTGTATATATTTAATAACTCCCAATCTATACATAAATAATAGTCTAAAATAATCTAGTTTTAAGGTAGACTAATTGGAATACTGAACATAATTAATTGTTATTACATTTATTATATTAATGATAGAAACTGTTATGCTTATTGGGATTGGGGACATGTTCGTGATTAACTCTGAAATGTTCCATTCATGTACATATATCCTTTGAAGTATTTCCTTTTAGTATTAACAAATATATATAAAAAAATAAAAAAAGGAGGGAAAATGTACTGTTGGTTAAGAGAAGTGAAGGTTTCTTCACATTCTATTTGTGTTGCCATAGCAACAGTAAACAATTGCTGCAGTTTCTAAGGACACTGTGAACCTGTGAAGTGCATTTAGCCTCACAGATAACAAATAAGAAAAAGTAATGTTGTTTAGTTATTAAAATGAAAAACAACCTAAGCAAGGTAAAATAAATACATAATAGGACTATTTGTAAATATTTTATGATTTATCCTCATAGGATTACATATTCCTGGAAACACAACTGAAATGTTCCCAAACTACATGTGCACTTAAATGTAGCTGCTTGATTAAAAAGTATTACTCAGTTTAACATGCTGATTCCACAAGCTGTCTGCATTGTAAAAGTTACATTTTATATGTTACTTGAAACTGACAGTCTCTAGAGCACATGAAAAGATACATATTACATGACATTTTGACAAAATATAATCTGAACTGTAAAATGAATGACTTGAAATAAGTGAAGTAATACATACATTTCAAAAACAGTTCTTGATACTACAGTATAAGTAAAAAAATGTATATTCACAAGGAAGTATTGAAATGTTTTAGTCTTCCAGTTAAAATAGCTTACTGTCAACATTTTGCGATATCAGAAAGTTTGAAAAGCTAAGAAATTACTATTATTTGTCTTTATAATGATTATTAGACAGATGTTAGACTCTGTTTTGTTTAATGAATTGTGACACGTTTATGAGGAAAAGTAGACTCAATTACTCACATTGGACTACACATTCCTGGAAACTCAACTGAAATGTCCCCAAATTACTTGTGAACTTAAATGAAACTGCCTGATTAATAAGCATAACTGCCCTTGCGAGCCATTTTAAGCCTAGCCAATTATCCCTTGTGAGATTCAAACCCTGTACCTTGCGTTTGTAAGGCAAACACCTTAACCATTAGGCCACCCTCCCATCTTTTTCTATGTATGCTACATTATATATGTCACTTGCATATGACAGTCTCTAGAGCACACGAAAAATACATATTATTTTTGCAACATGCTATATTTGCACTAACCATACATTCTAAACTAACTCAATTGGCAAATGACAAGTTATTTATTTGAAACATCAGTCTAAATATTAGTTGTGCCCTTGAAATATTGTTGCCGTTTTGACAAAACAAAACCTGAATTGAAAAAGGAATGATCTGAAGAAGTGAAGTATTGTACAGATTTCAAAGACAGCTATTGACACAATATAAGTAGAAATGTATACATGCAAGGAAAAATTGAAATGCTTTACACTTTTAGTTAAAATAGCTTATTGTTAACTTTTTGCTTTATCAGAAAATTTAAAGAGCTAGGAAATTATTTCTAATTTATCTTTATAATGTTTACTAAAGTGATGTTAGTCACTGACTTGTTTAATGGATTGTGAGTCATGTGCAAGATGGACTACTGAATGTTATTTCTGTTTACCTGTGTTTGCTGAATTACTTTTATGAGTACTGATTTAAAACAAGGAAAAGAAAGGGAAGGGAAATCTCTGTTTTTGGTCAAGGGAGGAGAGGCTTAAGAGTATTCTAACCGCCCCGAGAACTCTCTAAGATGCTCTAAACACTATTTGATTAATACTTACATAAGGTAAGTCTTGATTACCATATGCGTACCTACACATTCATTCTAAACCTGATGTGATTACCCATTCTGGAAACAGGAGGTGCCCTATTCAGCATGGGAATTGTCAGGGTGATCAGAGTTAATTCTTAGACTCTGCTTTGTAAATCTATAAATATGTAAAAGCACTGCACACTAGAATGTAGGGTGCCTCTACTCAGAGTCAGGATACCACTGATAAGCCATGTCTTTTCATAAGTGTAAGTTGAAGTTGATGAGCTGAAGAGTGGGAAAGTAAAGGAAGACACTACACCTATAGTAAATTCATATCTCATTGGTAATCAGTCATTGTCTCCTACAGAGTCCTTTTAGTCAAATTATTTTAGTAATAATCTATTTGTTGTTGGCTTATTTAGTGTATGCTCCTCTGTTGCATTTAATTTATCCGAAACGACATATCCGACATGTTTGGGATCTCTTAAGGGTAACTAAATATTGGATATTTTCTAAGTCAACATAATTGTTTAATTACTAACATTCCACCCTGATATATAAAATACTATAGAATAATAATAGAATAATATAGAATTTCATATCTCTTTTAAGAAAATTCTTCATATAATAATAATTTAACATAGAGAGTTCAGTTGATATTGTTAGTTAAAGGTATGAGTGATAATCCAATAGATCTATCTTTATCTATTGGATTAGGAATGACTTTCATTCCATGTTTAATGGGAAATTCATATTTACTTGTATTTGATACTTTAGAATTAATGTTTTATAGAAGTACTTTTTTAAAGCCTGACCAGAATTTTACCCTACATGTATTTAAAAAAGAAAGAACACTAAATTACACTCCCAAGTTTACACACATAAAAATAACATTCAATGTTATCAGAGAATATGGCATGACTAATATAATCAAAATAAAAAAAGAAGCAAAATGTTTCTTCTAACAATAACTTGAAATGGATTTAACATTCTTATCATTAAATACTAATGGCTTAAATAATGCAAATAAAAGATCAAACTTACTAAAATATTTAAATTTAAATAAGGCAAAAGAAGTATTTCTCCAGGAAACGCCTTTTAAGAATAATGATAGCTTTATTTGGAACCTAAGGACTATACGGTCTTAGCTCAATCCTCCTATAGAACAAAGACAAAAGGAGTATCAATTCTCTGGAAAGAAAAAGATAATCACTCCAAAAGTTATTTATAAATATGAAGACAAAGAAGGTCTACTAGTGTTAGTTATAATTAAATTTAATAACAGAATATGGACCTTAGCTAATCTATATTGGTTCCCAGGAATTGGAGCAGGAACAGTTAAAAAAACCCTAGATTTTATTTTCAACAATTATAAAGGAAATCTTATACTGGGAGGAGACTTTAATTGTACCTTAGAAGCTTCTGAAACCACCAAGAAGTCTTTTTGCATAGCAACTATTTCAAAATCCTTATAAAGATGGATTGATTCATTTCATTTAATGGACACTTTTAAAGTAAAAAAATGATAAATCCTTATTATTTTCCCATAAAGACCATAGATTTGGAACACAAACCAAAATAGACAAATTATTTGGAGTTCAAGATTTACAAGCAAAAATCCTCAACTTCTCAATAGTTCCATGCCCCTTCTCAGATCATGACTCATTGATAATGAAGCTCCAAATAGAGTTTAAACCTTTAATCCTCTCAACTAGAATTCCATCATATATCATGAAAATTAAATAATTCAGACCCTGGATGTTGTCAGAACTACAATTATTTATTGAAATTAATAATACAACACAAATCAGTAGAGTCATGGTTTGGGACATATTAAAAGTGTATTTATTTGGTAAGACTCTTAGCTGGTACAAAAACAAAGTTAGAGAGTGGGAATCTGAATCATTAGACTTGCAAACAAGACTCTTGACAGCAAAATCTAAAAAAAAATTAGAATTGTCCAGAAGTCAAAAAAGAAACAGAGGAATTAAATAACAAATATAATGAAATTTTAACACACAAAACTTGGCTAACCTTGGAAAAATTAAAAATAAACTCATTAGCCACCTCCCCCAGATATCTACATAACTTATCTACAATAATTAAAATACAATCTAAAGCAAATAGCATTAGTAGTATATATCATGAAAAGAAAGGGAAAAAGTATCAGATATAGGAGACATCCTTGAAGCATTTTGGTTCTATTATATGGAACACTTCAAAAAAGAAGATTTAGATACCAACCAAAAAAACTTAGGCATAAACCTTATCAATATAAAAAAAAAAATCCTGAAAACTTAAAACTAGACCTACAAAACCTATATCCTACAAAGAAATTGTTGACAAGATAAAAGAAAGTAAATCTAACAAAACTCCAGGGATAGATGGTATAATTACAAAAATTTACAAAGTCTTTCCTTCAACAGTAATCTCCTTTTTTTCATAAAACTTTGCTAGACGTCCAGTCAGAAGCAAAAATACCACCCTCACGGAAATATTCTCACATAACACCAGTTCTAAAAGATAATAAACCATCAGACCTTTGCACCTCATACAGACCTATATCATTACTGAATAATGATTACAAAATATTCATGTCAATCCTAGCTAACAGAATGAAAATCCCACTTTCAAAGACAATTAATAATGACCAGACTAGATTTTTATATAACAGGCACACACATGATAATATTAAAAGGTTCCCTATTAGAAGACCGAAGACGCATTCTTTCAAATGCGTCTTGGTCAAAATCAAAAGCCTGAAATGGCAAAACATCGAAGCGGCTTTTAAGCGAATTCTTTCCCTAGGAAAGAATTTGCTTGGCTGCTTTGTTACTTTCCTTTTTTCGGCACTGTAGTGAGGTCTTGGTGTTGGTATATTTAATAGGGGGGTATGGTGGTGCAGCCCCCCACATCTGGGGTGTGGGGGTTGAAGCCCCCCACTTAATGTAATGTTTAAAGTATTTTTTTGTTGTTGTTGGAACAGTGATTTTTTCCCTAGGAAAAAATCGCTGTTCTGACAGTTCAAAATTGTAAGCTTTTGCTTACATAAGGTCGATTAATCACCGTTCGCTTTTTTTAAGTGTTTGGTGATCTAATATAGACCCTTTTATAAGGATACTTACTCTTATAGATTATGTGAATAAAGAAGATAGAGGAACACTTGTAATCAGATAAGACATAGAAAAAGCCTTTGATTCCCTCATCTGGGAATATCTATTTAAAACTTTAGCATTATTTGAATTTCCTCCACCCCCCATCTTATTACTAAAAAACATATATATTAATAACTTAGCCTACATTAAATTAGGGCCTTTCACCTCAGAATCTATCCAGATCTATATCAGAGCATTGAAATGGCTCATTATCGAATGCCATAACGTAGAACTGCAAAACCCGAACCCTAACAATATCAAAACCTCAAAAAAGCGAATTTTTCCCAGAGAAAAAAAATTGCTGTTCTGAGAAACACACACACACCACAAGCACACTAAAAAGCAGTGATCCACACACATACATTTAAAAGTTACATCTAACCCTAAACTATACTGCACATACACTATCTATCCACTTACCTTAACCCAGACCCTAACCCTAAGGTCCGTCACTATCGCACACTCACCTCACCTGCACCCTAACCCTAACTCACTTAACCTGCCCCTAACCTCAAATTCTCACTATCGCGCACTCACCTCACCCGCGCCCTAACCCTAACTCACTTAACCCGCCCCAACCCCAAATTCTCACTATCGCACACTCACCCGCGCCCTAACCCTAACTTACTTAACCTGCCTCAACCCCAAATTCTGTCACAATCGCATACTTACCTGACCCACGCCCTAACCCGAACGTCCACACAATCACACACTTACGTTAACCCAATCCGTACCTTTCCACCGCATCACTGAAAACAGCGAAGCCACAACAACGGCCAACCAAATTCTTTCCCTAAGAAAGAATTTGGTTTTGTGCAGCTTCGCTGTTTTCAGTGTTCGCGATATTGGGTTCGATATTAAATCATTAGAAATTCTGCTGTTTCAATGATCTAATATAGACCCAATCTATCCATATAATGAAAGGTACTAACCAAGGATGCCCCCTTTCTCCTATTTTATTTGCTTTGGCTATAGAAATACTTGCAAAAATCATTCTCTTTTGGCTGTTCCCATTAGGGGTCGCCACAGCAGATCACCTGTTTCCATTTCTTCCTGTCCTCTGCATCTTGCTCTGTCACACCAACCACCTGCATGTCCTCTCTCACCACATCCATAAACCTTATCTTAGGCCTTCCTCTTTTCCTGTTACCTGGTAGCTTCATCCTTAGCATCTTTTTCCCAATATACTCAGCATCCCTCCTCAGCACATGTCCAAACCAACATAATCGTGCCTCTCTGGCTTGGTCTCCAAACCTTCCAACCTGGGCTGACCCTCTAATATACTTATTCCTAATCCTGTCCACCCTCGTCACACCCAGTGCAAATCTTAACATCTTTAATTCTGCCACATCCAGCTCAAACTCCTGCCTTTTTGTCAATGCCACTGTCTCCAACCCATATAACATAGCTGGTCTCACTACCCTCTTGTAGACCTTCCCTTTCACTCTTACAAGTACTCATCTGTCACAAATCACTCCTGACACTCTTCTCCACCCACTCCATCCTGCCTGTACTCTCTTCTTCACCTCTCTTCCACACTCACCGTTACTCTGAACTACTGACCCCAAGTATTTAAACTCATCCACGTTCGCCACCTCTATTCCTTGCATCCTCACTATTCCTCTATCCTCCCTCTCATTCACACACATATATTCTGTCTTATTCCTGCTGACCTTTATTCCTCTTCTCTCTAGACCATATCTCCATCTCTCCAGGGTTTCCTCCACCTGTTCCCTACTCTCACTACAGATCACAATGTCATCTGCAAACATCATAGTCCATGGGGACTCCTGTCTGATCTCGTCGGTCAACCTGTCCATCACCAATGCAAATAAGAAAGGGCTCAGAGCTGATCCTTGATGTAACCCCACCTCTACCTTAAATGCATCTGTCACTCCCACTGCAGACCTCACCGCTGTCACACTACCCTCGTACATATCCTGTACCACTCTTACATACTTCTCTGACACTCCTGACTTACTCATACAATACCACAACTCCTCTCTAGGCACCCTGTCATATGCTTTCTCTAAGTCTACAAAAACACAATGCAACACCTTCTGACATTCTCTGTACTTTTCTATCAACACTCTCAGAGCAAACATCGCATCTGTAGTGCTCTTTCCAGGCATGAAACCATACTGCTGATCACTAATCATCACGCCCCTTCTTAACCTTGCTTCCACTACTCTTTCCCACAACTTCATGCTGTGACTGATCAATTTAATCCCTCTATAGTTACTACAGCTCTGCACATCACCCTTATTCTTAAAAATCGGTACCAAAACACTTTTTCTCCATTCCTCAGGCATCCTCTCACTTTCCAAGATTTCATTAAACAATCTGGTTAAAAACTCCACTGCCATTTCACCTAAACATCTCCAAGCTTCCACAGGTATGTCATCTGGGCCAACAGCCTTTCCATTCTTCATTCTCTTCATAGCTATCCCTACTTCCTCCTTGCTAATCCATTGTACTTCATGATTCACTATCCCTACATCATCCAACCTTCTCTCCCTCTTATTCTCTTCATTCATCAACCCCTCAAAGTACTCTTTCCATCTCCTCAACACACTCTCCTCACTTGTGAGTATGTTTCCCTCATTATCCTTTATCACCTTTACCTGCTGCACATCTTTCCTAGCTCGGCCCCTCTATCTAGCCAATCGGTACAGGTCCTTTTTGCCCTCCTTAGTGTCCAACCTTTCATACAAGTCTTCATATGCCTTATCCTTAGCCTTCGCCACCTCTCTCTTTGCCATACACCTCATCTCCTTATACTCCTGTCTACTTTTTTCATCTCTCTGACAATCCCACTTCTTCTTTGCCAACCTCTTTCTCTGCATACTCTCCTGTACTTCCTCATTCCACCACCATGTCTCCTTGTCATCCTTCCTCTGTCCAGATGTGATAACAAGCACCTTTCTAGCCATATCCCTTACTAGCTCTGCTGTAGATACCCAGCTATTTGGCAACTCTTCACTGCCACCCAATGCCTGTCTTAACTCATCCCTGAACTCCACCTCACAATTACCCTTTTTCACTTTCCACCATTTGATCCTTGGTGCTGCCCTCACACTCCTCCTCCTCCTCTTAATCACCAACGTCATCCTACAAACCACCATCCTATGCTGCCTAACTACACTTTCTCCGGTCACCAATTTACATCTCCAATCTCCTTCAAACTGGCCCTCCTACATAAGATATAATCCACCTGTGTGCATCTTCCTCCACTCTTGTATGTCACCCTATGCTCCTCCCTCTTGTTAAAATACGTATTCACACAGCCATGTCCATCCTTTTCACAAAATCCACTACCATCTGACCTTCTACATTCCTTTAACACCATACCTACCCATCACTTCCTCATCCCTTCTGTTCCCTTCACCAACATGCCCATTGAAATCTGCTCCAATCACCACTCTCTCACCCTTGGGTACAGACATCACCACTTCATCCAATTCACTCCAAAATTTTTCTTTCTCATCCATTGGACACCCAACTTGTGGAGCATATGCACTAACAACATTCATCATACTTGCAGAAATAATACACAATAATCCAAGAATAAAAAGAATAGAAGTCTATGACCAGTACATATCTAAAATAATGCTTTTTGCTGATGATATTTTATTAACTCTATCAAACTCCAGAGAGTAATTAGGAGAGCTAGAAGAACTAATGGAGAAATTTTATAAGATTTCAGGTTTACACTTTAATAGATCAAAATCAAAATTTCTATTTTTAAATAAGAAAAAAGAACTACAAGTTACAGATAAATCCATCATAGGAAAACAAGAACTTAAGCTAAATTATTTAGGAATAGTGTTATGCAAAAATATAAATGAAACAATATTAATAAATTATAAAAACATTATTGAAACAATAAAAATATATATAGAAAAGTGGAACAAAATTATATTAACTTTTGAAGACAGATAGCAATTATTAAAAAATGTCTTATTACCAAAAATACTATATGTAGCATTAGCAATATAGTTAATTCCTGAAAGATGCATTCTTAAAGAAATAAACTCATGTTTAATAAAATTTTTATGGTATACCGAAAAGAATAGAGTAGCTCTAACTCATCACATTAGACCCTGGAAACAAGGAGGATCAAACTTCCCAGAAATAGAAACATATATAAAAGCATCTGTGCTTAAAACTACAATAGACTGGATAAACCCAAATTATTTTGCCAACTGGAAAGAATTAACAATGGCTATATTAACACATGAATTTAATCTGTTAAAAAAATGTTTAATAGAAGCCTCAGTGATACAGCAGTTGCGTTGTTGCCTCACAGCAAAAGGTTCTCCTGTTCGATTCTCGGCTGGAGTGCCTTCTGTGTGGAGTTTGTATGTCCTCCCCATGGTTGAGTGGCCTCTGAAAAACATGCATGAATGGGCGTGCCTTTGCTGAAAGTTGTGCTTCGGGCTGGCAACTCGGCACCATAAAAATCTACTGAAAATCATTAGCAGACCGGAGTTCCGCTGTGGCGACCTCTAACCATGAAAAAGCCGAAAAGACAAACAAACAAACAAGTAGACAAATCAAACAAACCCTGGTACATACTATGCATAAGTTTGTTTGTGTCTTTCGGCTTTTCCCGGTTAGGGGTCGCCACAGCGGAACTCCGGTCCACTAATGATTGGCAGTAGAGTTTTACGTGCTGACTTGCTGGGCCTAACACACAACCTTCAACGAAGGAACGCCCATTCACGCATGTCATCACACAGAAGATGCTCTAACTGAGAATCGAACGGGCAATGTCTGTGAGGCGACAATGCTACCGCAGCACCACCACTGCTGGTTACATACTATGCATAAGTATACAATAAGTATACAATATAATATAACAAAACCTTTTAAAACAATACTGATTAATCATTATATCATTAATCATTATATCAATTCCTTTAGGAAACCTATCAATGCAAACATAGATCTAAAACTTGGTTTGACCTTTTAACCCCATTTACCATCACTAAGAACTTTCCTCACAAAATAAATAGAGAAACAATAACCTCCTGGGAACAAAATGTATTCTTGAGCTGGTTTCAATGTGTGAATAAATTAAATGTTTTAGATATACATATGATAAAAAACTGCTTACAATATTCTAACACAGGACTGGTTAACCTTACAAAGCATTCTAATGTACACTCAAGATTTATACAGATTAATTAATCTATATAAAGAGTTAATAACGTAAAACAATCCCCAAACCATCATACTGGCAGTTCTTAACAAAAGGTCAGTCATTGCAGTTAACAGAAGAAATTAAAACTAACATATTACTATCAGTTAATTACGCCTCTAACACACAGTACTGGAAAATATTTAACTGGAAATACTTACATAGAGCATTTTTAACACCAGATAGAATTAAAAAGATCAGTACTACTACAAATGGTTTGATCAGTGCTACTACAAATGGTTTGATCAGCACTACTACAAATGGTTTGATCAGTACTACTACAAATGGTTTGATCAGCACTACTACAAATGGTTTGATCAGTACTACTACAAATGGTTTGATCAGCACTACTACAAATGGTTTGATCAGTACTACTACAAATGGTTTGATCAGTACTACTACAAATGGTTTGATCAGCACTACTACAAATGGTTTGATCAGCACTACTACAAATGGTTTGATCAGTACTACTACAAATGGTTTGATCAGCACTACTACAAATGGTTTGATCAGCACTACTACAAATGGTTTGATCAGTACTACTACAAATGGTTTGATCAGTACTACTACAAATGGTTTGATCAGTACTACTACAAATGTTTTTTGCTGGAGGTGTGAAAAGTCAAATAAAGCAGACTGGATTCATATTTTTTATGAATGTAATAAAAGTAAATCATACTGGAATGTAATCCTTTACCTTAACTAAAGCATTGATTATACTAAATGTAAATGAAGGTCCCTACCTGAATAAGATAAACATATATTTGTTATGGACAATACTTGCTATATCTATATCTAGGAAATGCATAACCAGAAGGTGGAATTCAAATACACCCCCGACCTTGGAAGAATTCTACATTTTACTGAAGACAACTGCATTGATGGAAATAGAAATCAAAGAACTAAGAATCTATCCCAGGCCATTGGTAAATAATCCTTGGAAGAATGTTATATCTTTGTTGGACACTCTGCAATAATCAATATTGTATCTCTGATAACTGATCTGTTAATTCTATATTTAATAACATATAGTGTATATAATTGAAAGTAAGGGTATTGTAAATATTGTATATAGTTGTTTAAAATGATATTTAAAAATATTATGTAAATGTTATTTTAAGTGGAAATAAAACATTTTTTGAGGACAAAAAAAAAAAAAAAGAAAGAAAAAGCTGCTTGTATGAAAATATCGTATTCCTGCTCAAATACTCTCCAATTCTCTGCTATGTCATGATCAAACACAAGTGGACTGGGTCTGCAAAATGCCTCTGCCATATCAACACACAGTAGTGAAGGTGCTTAGAATTATGTACAAACATGCACACATAAATATATGCCAGAATTTTATGCCAGAACTCATAATTATGCCCAATAGCACAACAGACTCTGAAATAATTGCGCTTTGCCAAATAAGTCTCTGTAGCACAAGAATACTTTAAAATCACTGTACTTTGTGAAACCGCTCCTTATCAGTGTAAGAAATACTTGAAAAGACTGTACTTTGCGAATAAACTGTACACGGCACAAGAAGCTCAGAGTAAAAAACACTTTGAAAATGGGTGTACTTTGTGAAATAACTGTACAGTGTAAAAAACACTATGAAATGATGGCACTCTGAGAAGAAATGTACACATCACAAGAAACTTTTCAAAATGGCTGTAATTTGACTGCACTTTGCAATGTAACTGTACTTTACACACAGCAAACTCTTTTAAATAATTGCACCATAATAAAGCACACACTCTGCAAACACTTTGCATACTGAGATACTTTGAACAACTCTAGTTATGCTTTGAATGACTTTGGCCAATGCGAAATAGTAGTTTATGTGCAAAACATCATCTTTTACTAAAAATACATGCAGTCGCCTTGCTCTTTAAGCTTATTTTGCCCTTTTAGTGTACTTGTTATGCCCTTTTAACCCTTTATCGTGCTCACTAAAAGAATCACATGCCTAAAGCAGATGCCCTATGCTGACTGTCTAAAAAAACTCCAGCTATACTCTGTTGCATATCGTCTACTCAGAAGCGGTCTCTGCTTAACATACAAGGCCATGTCAAGCCCAGAGCTGTTGGACATGCTACACTTAAAGAAATCCCAATCCCTCAGAGCCACATGCTCCAGGGATCTAAACCTTGTCACCACAATGAACAAAACATGCTGGAGGGATAGGTTCTTGACCCAGAGACTCCCCAGACTCTGGAATAGACTACCCAAACATGTCAAGCAGAGCTACTCTTTGTCCCTCTTCAAAAGGAACCTTGACGATTGGATGGGAGATAGGAAATTCACCTCGGGGATCACGTCAGTCACCCTGCTAGACAGGGGTCCAGGGAAGTAAATATTGTGGGAAGAAATAGCCAGGGAATTGTTATGGCTAGGATTGTATAGGCCCTAGGGCCGATAGCCTAGTACCAACCTATGAACCTATTATACT
The DNA here is from genome assembly GCF_019279795.1 of Protopterus annectens. Lineage (NCBI taxonomy): Eukaryota > Metazoa > Chordata > Ceratodontiformes > Protopteridae > Protopterus > Protopterus annectens. Next base: position 1,469,313,874 of record NC_056729.1, read on the forward strand.
TTTCTTGCTCCCATTTTACTTTAAACATACTCATTATGCAAACCAGAGGTAATTCTGAGCCCCATATAAATATTTCTGCTAGTTTTATCAAATATCATGGTTTTGAACATTTCATTTAATTAATAATGTGTTTTGCACTACTTGTTTGATTAATAATGTGTTTTGTGCCTTTCGAATGCTCCGTTTCATTTTCTTTGCAAAATAAATCTTTTGTGCAAGTTCTGGTTATCTTAAATTTGTTTCTGGCCCTTTTGATCGTTTGAGCTCTGTTTCTCTCAACTTGCTCACTCTGCCTTCACCTTCAACTCTACACCTCATGGCTTGAAGAAGTTGCTGTCCTAATCCAGGTTTTGATACCATGTTGCTCGTCCAGTCAGGATAAAACAGACAAGTGGTTGTGGGTTTAGTTCAAGCAGCTTTATTGCACACAAGCACATCAGGAATGAGGCTTTGTAACTTAAACTTAAATAAACTTATAAAAAGACTGACTGCCACACTCATACATGTTAACACTCTGGTTGTTCTCTCAAAATGGCACTGCTGCCTGCATCTGCTCACTATTTATATGCACATGCTCACATCTGGAAATGCTTCTTAAAGTTAGATACACATGCTCTGTTCTACAGGATGGTTGCTCTATCCATCATTTATCTGCAGGGAGTTGGAAATGCATTGTGTAACTCTCTCTTGCAACATAGAAACCCCTCCTCTACCCTACCTTATAAAATGGATGAGTGAAATTAGCTGTGCATATTGGGCATTTAGTCATTCTTCAGCAAGACTTGAGGAGGACTGATCCCATAAAGTATTCTTGCAGGCCCTTATTTTAACTACTCATTATTCACTGTAGGCTCCTTTTGCTGTTATCCTTTGTTGTTTGTTCCTTTTTTAAAACCACAACACTACTCTGGGATCCACTTCAAGGTTATCTAACTTGCATATGAATCTTTTGTGTGGAACTGTGTCAAACATCTCACCAATATCTAATCTATTTAGGTAAACGGTACAAAATGTAGCCATACTAGCATTGTAAAATGTGCCTGGTATAACTATAAAGTAAGAAGCTAAAATAATTCCTCATTTGCCATATTTAATGTGCACCGATGCCCTAATGGACATTACTGTGTTAGCTTCAGAGAGGGTATTAAAGAAAAGGATCAACTTATGGAAATTCTGGTTCTCAATGGTATCATGATTACTGGAAGACCATAAAGTCATGTCTGGGGTATATGAAAATCTTCTTACCGAGGTAACTAATATAATGTTTACATCAAAGGGTAAATCACTTCTGGATGGCCCTTCAGATTTAACCTTATTATGCACCTGAGAATCTATGAGCATTTGACAAAGACATTTGAGGATCTTTTCCTTACTTATGGATATTGCTGACTGGAGCATTTTCCACAGATTAAGCATTTTAAAGGATAAATTATTCTAGCATGTTTTTATTCCTAAATGTTAGGTAGGCTACATTCGCACCCCCTCCCCTACTTGCTAATTTAGTGACCTACTTAAAAAACAACTACATTTATATATTATATATTTATATATTACATTTTTATGTTAAAGTTTCTGTTATTTTCACTGTGGTACAGTGAAATGCATTAGAGTTAACTGAGATAACCTTTGGGATGTGAAGTTCTGCAGCTTTAGGTGTTGTAACTCAATGGATTCAAATTTTCAGTCTATGAGTTCAGAAAACCTAGACTTTGGTGTAGTAATTGCTCCTTGCCTCCATGTTTGTCAGGTTGGATCAGCCATTAGTTTACTCATTGTCTCTTGTCCCCATGTTTGTGAGATAGAATCAGAATTTGTTTTATGGTAGACCCTGCTCCCAGATTTATTTTCAGTCTGGATATACTGCTCACTATCTCTCCCTTCTCAGCATCGCTCTCTGCCCACACTTCTTCCCATTTCTTAAGTATTGGTAAGCACCCCTTAGTTTTCTTTGCCAGCCTTTTAATTTGCCATTGTATTTATACCTGGTTTGATATTATTAGAAGCAGAAAATATTACACTGCAGATGGTTCAACTGGTGTAAATGACAGACAGCAAATGATTCTTTACTCCCAAAATTGAACAAAAAATGTTTAGCATATGCTTTCATCCTTCAAATGAACAGGACTTCATCAAAACAAAGTATCTAAAACGTATAAGAGGTATGGGAAAAATTCCGCGGTTCGCTGAAGTTCATTTCAGTGGCTGGTGAGCGAGGAAGACATATTCACTGAATATGTCTTTTGCTGAAGTAATATAGACCCAGATGTGTGTGTGTGTGTGTGTGTATACACACACACACACACACACACACACACACACACACACACACACACACACACATACACAAAGCATGGCCCCACTGTTGATTTTGATTAGAAATTAATAAAGACCCAATCAGCTTCCCCAATTAATAAAGTAATTAGTAAGGAACAAATCAGGTTCTCCAATTAATAAAGTTAACCAAACCTATATGGTAACACAGAACAAAGTTGATCATGTGGTTATCGAAATACAACATACAATGAAACTAAAAAAAAAACAAGAAAAACCAAGAAAATAAAAATATTTTTTATACAAAAAAAAATATATATACTACAACTATTGTTATAACTTAGCTCCTCTCAACTTGAGAATGGGAACAATTAAAACATGGTAATTTATACCTGGTTTACTAGGGGCATTCAGCCTAAGCTGTCACATTAAGTCCTTATATTCAATAGTAGTTTCCCATGGTCCACTCCATAGGTTATGATCCATATTTTCCAAAATTAAAAATAAAAGCTGCCTAAAATTGTGAAACCCCTTAGTTTTCTTTGCTAGCCTCTTATTTTGCCATTGTATTTATACCTGGTTTGATATTATGCTTCCTGTCTTATTCTGCAGCCAGGGCTGAGCATCCATCTTTGAGGATATGAATATCCTCTAACAGTCATGTTGATGGATTGACAATAAACTATGAACAAATGTGAATGAAGTTCAGTACAACACACCTGATACACTTGTAATAGGTGATTCTATTGTCAGGCACACTGACGTCCTGCTCACCAGGCTGAACAAGGAGAAGGTCACGGTGAGCTGCCTGTCGGGCGCTAGGATCCGCCACATAACACACGCACTCAGGTCACTCCAAGGCAAGTACAAATATGACTCAGTCATTGTCCATGCTGGTGTGAATGACCTGAGACGTACCTCCCTGGACTACATGAAAAGAGACATAGAGGAGCTCTCTGAGCATGTAGCCCAGGCTGGTATGACCCTGACCTTGAGTAGCATCCTACCCTCACCAAGAATGATGCCATAATATGAAGACAAGATGATCAATTTCAACAATTGGCTTAAGTATTGGTGTCATTCAAAGGGGATCCAATGCCTGTCAGCCTGGGATGACATGCTCGACAAGCCACGTTGCTTCGCTAGGGACGGCTTGCACCTGTCACCCCTGGGCTTTCGGATATTGGCAAAGGCTCTTACCACCCCCATAGTGCCTTTTTTAGGCAAAGCTCAAAAGAGAAACCCACCTCCATAGGTATCACAAGGGAAAAGAAACTAAGGGTAATGCTACTCAATGCCAGAAGTCTAAACCTCAAGATGCATGCACTCGAAACTCTCCTCAGCATGGAGAACATCGATATCTGTGCAGTAACAGAAACCTGGTTCAAGGTTCCCGAGAGCACCCCAGCACTACCAGGTTATACCTCATACCATACTTTTTGGCCCCAAAACTCGGACCGAACCACAAAAGGAGGGGGAGTATCAATATTCATCAAAGATACCCACACCTCCAGGTTGGTGGCACAGCACGAAGCATCGGAAACTATCCATGTGCAACTAACAGTGGGTAAAACTGCCTTCCAGTTTATAGCCTGCTACAGACCACCCTCCCAAACCCAGGAACCCCCACTTGACCTTCCTGAGAACACTGGAAAATATGAAGGTCTCCCCAAACACCATTATATTGGGCGACTTCAACTACCCAAACATAGACTGGGAGCATTACTCTAGCTCCAACACCTTAGCCCAAAGGTTCCTAGAATTTATAAACTCAAATGCTATGAAACAACTTGTCACCACTCCCACAAGAGGGGAAAACATACTGGACCTGATCATCACCAAGATGGGGACTCTATGCTCCAGACCAGAAGTGTATTCCTCACTGGTAAGATCAGACCATAAATTAATCTCACTGGATATCCACATCCCAACTCCACCCCCTGCCCAGAAAACCACAGTGAAAAACTTCTCTAAAGCAAACTTCACACTCCTCAAAACCAAGGTGGAATCCTTCAAAGCCCCTGGGCCTGTGGAAAATATGGCCCAGACTGCAGAATCCTTTATAAACGCATTCTATGAACACCTTCAGGAATGTATGGATCATGCAATCCCAAATAAAACCAAGACCCAATCCCCCAAAGGCAGGCATCCTGTCTGGTTGACCCCAGCCATAAACAAACTATACAATAGAAGGACGAAGCTACTGCATGATAGAGCAAAATCCCTAAAAGGGAAGGCATCTGTAAGGCCAGCTTCAAGAGAAAAATTGCACAAGACACTAAAGATAATCATAAAGCTTTCTTTAGTTATGTTAGGAACCTGGGTGGATATGCTCAGAGTTAGTTCAAAATGACAAAAAATACACTGAACCCACAGACATTGCCAACATCCTGGCTGACAGGTTCAGCGCAAACTTCTCCCCCCCCCCCCCCAAAAGAGCAATTATCTATCCCAGTAGAGTGCTGCCCCCCTGACATCTCAGATGCTCAGGTGAGAGCCGCCCTCTCCAAAGCAAAAAACACAGCATCAATGGGACCAGACAGTGTCCCGGGCTGCGTCCTACATGAACTCCAAGAAGAGCTGAACTCCAACATAAAGCTACTGTTCAATCTCAGCCTTACTACAGGATATGTACCCAAAGAATGGCGTACAGCAGCAGTGGTCCCTCTCCACAAAGGTGGTGCCTCAACGGATCCTGGAAACTATCGCCCCATAAGCCTGACTAGCTTGGTCTGCAAAGCTATGGAGAGGATCATCATGGAACTCATAAATAAAGATATTGGAGACCTACAGACACTGGATCCTACCCAGTTCGGCTTTGTTAAGGGCAGATCCTGCCTCTTAAACCTGGTTGATTTCTTTGAAACAGTCACCAAGGCCATTGATGAGGGGAAGGTGGTCCACACAGACTACCTGGACCTTGCAAAAGCCTTTGATACAATACCCCACTCGGGCATCAAAGATAAGCTATCCAGCTTAAATATAAACCCCTATGTCACTAGATGGGTTGCAAACTGGCTCAAGGACAGAACCCACATAGTCAGAATTGCTGGAGCCATGTCAGACTCCAAACCAGTTACAAGTGGCATCCCACAGGGCTCAGTCCTGGGACCTCTCTTGTTCAGCATATATTTCTCAGAGGTACAGGCCAACACGGGAGGACTGTGGCTGACCAAGTTCGCAGATGACTGCAAACTGGGCACCATAATCGACTCTCCAGCTGACACAAGCATCTTCCAAAAGGGTCTCATAGAAACAGATAACTGGTGCCAGAGCCATGGCCTCAAGCTAAACTCCAAAAAGTGTATAGTCATCCCCTTTGTCAAAAACAAAGTGCCCACAAATTACCACATAGGTGGTAATCCATTAAGTACGGAAGAAGTAATTAGGGACCTGGGGACCCAAGCTGATAGCAATCTCTCATTTGACAACCACGTGGCCAAAGTGGTTAGAAAAACCTTCTATATAGCCCACCTAATCATGAAGGGATTCACATCTAGATCAAGGGAGGTCATTGTGCCTCTTTACTCATCCCTCATCAGGCCCATAATTGAATACAATGCCTCTTTCGGGATGTACCTTACCTGACACCTGCAGCAACTGGAAAGCCCCCAAAGGTACCTCACCAAGAGGATCAAAGGGCTCAAACAAATGCCATATGCTGCCCGGTTAAAGAAACTCCAGCTCTACTCGGTTGCATACCGCCTGCTTAGAGGCAATCTGTGCCTGACATATAAAGCCATGTCCAACCCGGAATTAATGGACATGCTGCACCTCAGAAAATCCAAATCCCATCGAGCTACGCGCTCGAGGGACTTGAACCTCAGCACTAAAATAAATAGGACATGCTGGCGGGACAGATTCATAACCCAGAGGCTCTCTTCACTCTGGAATAGAATCCCAGTCCAAGTTAGGCAGAGTCCCTTACTGACTCTCTTCAAAATAAATCTTGACGAGTGGATGGGAGATCGTAGGTTTACCCCGGGTATCACTTCTGTGTCACTGCTAAACAGAGGCATAGTAAACTAACCTCGAAAAGGGCATAGTAAAACATTTAAAATGGGTGGCGAAAGCCAAACACACTCTGGCTAAGCTTACAAATGTCCTAGGGCAGATAGCCTAGTATGAACCTATGAACCTATGAACCTAAGTAAAGAATACTGCAGAAGACTAAAATTAATACTGAAAACTGCCTTGGCATCTAAGAATAAAGTCCAAGCTATAAATCAAATTGCTCTTCCTGTTCTAACTTAGTTTTGGAATGACTGACCAGCTCCAAAATGTATTGGATCAGTTGGACAGGAAAACAAGAAAAATGCTTCATGCTTATAAAATGATATATAAAAATCAGTGTATACCTGGATTATATATCCCCATTCTGAAGGAGGTATGGACCTCCTCGAAACTGATTACATGTATAGATCTACAATAGTAGGATTGCATACATAACTGATGACCTCATCAGATCCAAACATAGTGAACATTTTGAAACATGAAGAGAGCAAGTCTAAGATGACTTCCTTGCTTAATTTAGCAAAAGTATATTGGTGTCTGTCGGGAATAGGAAAAAACAGAAGTAGTCAAAAATCAGGCAGCAACTGAAAGTGCCAAAAATCAAAAGAATATAAACAAGGGGATTGAATGAGAAGGAAAGAATTGTGGAAAATTCATTAATAGAGTGGTAAGTAAAGAGATCTCATGGAGCAACCTCATGATGACCAAGATTTGAAGTAGGATGGGTTAAGGAAGGGTGAATTGAAACCAAACAATGAAAGGTTAATAGTGGCACCCTAGGATAGTACACTATGGACCACTGAGCACGTGAGAGAAACAGACAAATGTAGGTTCTGTAAAACAGAACTGGAAACAGTCGTCCATTTTGCTACTTGGTGTGATACACTCATGGCAGAGGGCCTGTATACTGAAAGGCACAGTAATGTGACAAGCTTGTTACACTGGAGATTTTGTAAACACTACAATATAGAAGTAGCTGAGAAGCATTGGAATAATGAACCACAAATCATTACAGTGAATGACTGAGTGTACATCACATGGGATCACATATTACCAACAGTTCAAAAAAAAAGTCAGAAAACCAGATATAATAGTCCATGAGAAAAGGACAAATGTAGCATTGCTCATTTTAATTGTTGCACCTAGTTTATAGTGTCTTGCATGCAGAGAGATGCAAAGTCATAAAATATCAAAATTTGCAGGTAGAAATGAGAACAATGTGGAAGAAATATTTTTATTTATTTATTATTTATTTATTTTACATTTGTATACCGGGAGAGTTTGACTGGGCATAAAACCCTTTTTCAGTGGAGGCCTGGGGAGAAAAGCTCCATTGTTGGTAGACTATTATGTTAGTAGAAAGAAAATCGTATAATACAATAAAGAAAAACATAGTAACAGACATTCATAACGGTAAAAAGACTAAAACAGAATAAATTGGTCAAGTGGGAGACAAGACCAATAATCTTGTATAACAATGCTTTTAGAAGACAGTTCTTACAGTAGTAGCAGGTAGTGACATTGTATACAATAAGAGTGCAATTACGATACTTAGTCTTATATACAGGTAGCATAGCAAACTGAAGACTTAAAATCTGATAGAAATTAATAGTGAGAATGGAAAAAACAACATGAGGTGTCATATGACTTAAATTCAATGCTTATTACATATGCAATTAAAATTTTAAAATGTACCCAGATAGTTCCAATAGTAGTAGTAGGAACAATGGGTCTAATAATACTTAGACATGCTAACAATATATGTAATACCATATGAATTATTGAAGGAGCTAATTATGGGCACACTGCAGGTACTGAGAAGTGCACTCTTGGTTAACATCTATGACTGAAGCAATACTAATTTCATGAACTCTAATTGTACCATGACGAAGAAATGGGGTCTGTTTCTGATATGGTGCTAGAAACCCAAAAGACTTGAAGAAATTAAACCGGCAAAAGTGTTTGATACCATCCTAACTTCTAGTATTATTGACAAAGTAATCAAACCAAATAAAATCCCCTATGTAACGTACTGGATAGCAAAATGGCTCAATATTAGAACTCAGAGTAAGCCCTTATGCAGCCAGATACCAAACTGAATCACTAAAAAAGACCAATTTATCAGTAAACAGGGCATGTTCTCATCTAAAAGTCTTGCTGCAAGTAAGATCCCCCAAGGAATCTGTTCTGTGACTGCTTCTGTTTGGTATTTTCTTTTCTGATGTCAAAGCTGATGTCACGTTTCTGAGGCAGACCAATTTTGCAGATGATTGCAAACTTGGAGATATCATAAACTCTTTTGTGGACTCCTGGCTCCTCTAACAAGGTCTAACTCATACATGTAAATGGTGTCAGGACTACTACTTAAATTTAAATGCCAAGAAATGCAGTATTGTTTCATTTGGGAAATAATGACCACTCATGCTTATCACATAGATGGCATCCCGTTAAAACTAACACAGCCATTAGGGACCTGGGCAGTTCTGTAAACAATTAACTTTTCTTTAACCACATTTACTGTTGTCATAAGATCACAAAAATTACAAAGCAAGAAGGTGATGAAACCATTTGCCCCTTTCAGCTACCTACCCTCATGATATATCTCCTACTTCTAGAATGTCAAATCAAGTCAGGCCTGGGATGAATTTGCAGATATTCAGCCAATTATCAAGATTAGTCTTGACGGGTGTGAGGGTATCACTCAGTGTAACATATAAAGACAGTTATTCCAGAGAGGGAATAAGTGCTGGGTAATAAATCTGTCTCTCCAGCATGTTTTATTTATATATTGGTACAGAATCAAATCATTAGATTTAGTGTTCATGGAGTTGTTTGTCTTGCAGAGATGTAAGAGGTCAAGGAGGGTTTAGTCCTTGACAGAAAAGAATACGAGACATAAATCTCCACATAAGAGTCTATGATCTATAACTGACTAAGGACATTGATCAGGCATCAAGCCTGTCTTAGTAGCTCATGTTTTTTAGACCAATAATCTTCTTGTTTAGGAAATGTTGAGGCCCTTTTTAGCTGTGTGGTGTATTTGGATAGGTATATGCCGACGGGGGCACTGAACCTCTTTTAAGACCTTCTTCTATCTAGCTCAGTTGATCACTGTGGGTATATCTTCTGTGTCAAAGAGGTTATTATCCTTTTCAACTCCTCCCCTATGAGACACATAACATCACTGGGGCAATTAATGATTGCTCTCAATTTGCAGTCATCAGTGAATCTGGTCAGGCACAGGCCGTCTATGTTTGCCTGGATTTCTGAGAAATAAATTCCAAACAGTAAAGGGCCCAGCACACAACCCTTTGGTATGCCACTGGTGACTGGCCTTTTGATAGAGGTGAATGCATCCACTTTGACAGTATGTGTCCTGTCAGTGAGCCAACTGGCTACTCACCAGGTGATGCAGGGATTAATTCCCAATTGGGAGATTTTCTCTGTAATACATGAGTGGAGGATTGTGTCAAATGCCTTGGCTAGATCGAGGTAGGTGGTATGCCCTTTCTTCTCAAAGAAGTCAACAATGTTTAACAGGCATGATCTACTCATAAGGAATCCAAACTGGGTTGGGTCCAGGGTCTGGAGATTACATATGTCCTTGTTGATAAGGTTCATAATGATTCTTTCCATGGCCTTGCTTATGAGACTAGTCATGCTTATGGGTCTATAATTCTCAGGGTCAGTTACTGGTCCCCCTTTGTGCAGAGTGATGACTGTTACTGTCCTCCATTCTACTGGAAAATAGCCAGTCCACAGGCTGTGGTTAAATAGGGATCCAAGTGGGTCTGCTAGATCATGTTTTAAGTTGTTTACAAGACAACCTGGGATGTTGTTTGGTCCCATTGATACCGTGTTTTTGGGGTCAGAGAGCACAGAGATGACCTGCTCTCTTAGGTTCATAGGTGTGTACTAGGCTAATGGCCCTGGAGCCTTTACAAGCCTAGTCCATAGGATTATCCTGGCATCATGCCACCTGACCTTAATTCCCAGTGCATCTGTAGAGAAGAGTCACTGGAGTGATCCCTTGGGTGAATTTTCTATTTCCCATCCACTTATCAAGATTTCTCTCAGTGAGGTGCCCTGTTTGACATGTATGGGAAGTCTGTTCCATAGCATGGGCAGTCTCCGGGTAATTAACCCATCCCTCCAGCACGTTCTGTTGATTGTGGTAATGAGGTTGAGGTCTCTGGGGTGTGTGGTACTGAGGGATTGGGATTTCTTTAGATGTAGCATTTCTAACAGAGCTGGGTCCCACATGGCTTTGTAAGTCAAGCAGAGATCATCTCTAAGTAGGTGATATGAGACAGAGAATAGTCTGAGTTTTTTTAGTCTGTCCATATAGGACAAGTATTTAAGGCCTAGGATCCTCTTTGTGAGGTACTTTCATGGCTTAGGCTGAGGAATGTTGGCAGGTATACATTTGGGGATGACCAGTGGGGATAGGGAGGTGAAGGTTGATCCAAATATGTCATCTAGCAGGTTAGCTATTTCTTCCAGATGAGTATGGATGTTGCCATCCACAACCAGCTATACTTATAGCTGGGTATTCCCATTATGATTTTGGATGTAGTTAAAATATGTCTCTTGATTTTTCTTAGCTAGGGAGGCTATTTTTGCTTTGTAATTAGCTTTGGAGGACTTGACAAAATCTATAATTTGTTTAGACTAGAAAGGGATTTCTTCCAGTGCTGAGCTAGTTTCTTCTTGGTTTTTGGACATTAGTTTCTTCCTTGTGTTCTTCTCAAGTATCTGTCCCACTGCAAACATTGGGTCATTTATACTGCATCCTGATGACCTGAATCCAGACTGCTTCTCTCCCTTCTTACTTTCTACTACTCTGAGTATTTTTTTATCAGTAAACCCTCTCCAGAACTTTCATGCAACGTGACAGCAGTTTGACACCTCTGTACAGCCCACAGTTGTGAATGTCCCCTTTGTTCTTGTACACACTGGCACTAGTAGGTTTATTCTCCAGTCATCTGGGATATGCTTTTCTCTTCATAATGCTATGAGCACCCTCAGGAGTCATTTCTCCTCAATCTCACCCAACATATTTATCATATCTGCTTTGACCTCATCTAAACCTGCTGCATTCCTTGACTTCACTTTCCTTAGTGCTGTTCTTACATCTTCTAGGGTGGGCTCCTCCTCTTCTCTCATCGTAGGCTGTGTCTGGTGTAGTACAGCCTCTGTGGGGTTTTCTTCATTCAGAAGCTGCTGGAAGCAAGGCTGTAGTTAGGCACACTCTTTGTACTCTACTGAGTATAACTTCTTATACATTACTTAGAGAAACCATCTCATTTTAGGCCATACTATGCCCATAAATGTCTAAATTAATGTCTCCAATAAGGGTTTCATAGATTGAAATAATAGCTATCTAATTCTTTTAGAGGGAAATAGATGCAAACATTTACTTGTGGGAAGGTCAATATTTCAAATGACAGGCGGGTTGGGGGACAGCAATAAGGGGACACAATTATGAAATTATATTCTCTGGCTACACTTTTGGCTGGAAGTACTCTTTCCAACTGCCTTTTATTTCCTGTGGACTTGTGAACAGGTTGCTGATGGCATCCCTTACAAAGGGTGTCTGACTGTCTTCTTTATCTTTCTGTCTTTGCCTTGCAACCTGCTAAGAGTTTCTTTGTGCCTTCTACTGAGTCACTTTGCTGAAGCTGGTAGAGTGCCTCTGATGCCCTATTTTATGCTGTTGTAACTCCCATCTAAACCTCTTTGTTAGCCACCCAATAATCCTTCCTAGCCTAGTTCGTCATTTCTGTCTCCCACGTTTTCCTGCACTCCTTTGTTTTGATGACTTCCTGGACTTCTGTATTGCACCTCCAGCTTTCCTTATGTACCTTATTTCCATACCTACCTCGGCCGTATATCTGTTCTGTAGTCCTCATGCACCCTGTTTTGAAGTGCTGCCATTCTTTTTCAACTCCACCTATTTCCTCTTCTTCTTGGAGTGCTAGAGCCCTGAGTAATTCTTTGAACTATTGTACTTTCTCTCCATGTCAATATTCAAGTCTTCAGCCTGGTCTGTGTTGACCTTAGAGCCTTCTCTGACCACTGCTTGCAGCAGATTGTGGTGACTAGTGGTATAAGCTGTGGGCCAACTGGTTCACTGCGGATGACTTTGCAGTTGCTGATTTTACCCGAGTGCCCCTTCTTTATTAGGAGGAAGTTTACTTGAGTTGCATGTTGGCTACTCTTTTATGTGATTTTGCAATTGTCTATCTGTTCAAATCATGTGTTGGCTAATATCAAGCCATTTGCCATAATGGAGTCTAGAATGGCTTCTCCTTCTTTATTTATGGTGTCCTGCCCATGTGGACCAAGGCAGTCTTCATATCCCGCTCTGTCTATCCCGATATATGCATTCAAGTCATGCATTATCAACACCAATTCATGTTGTCCTGCTTTATCTTGCAGGTCCTGCAACTGCTGTCTGAAAACACTCCTTTCCATACTATCACAACCCTGTTGTGGGGCATAGCTTATCATTGGCTGGTCTGACTGCCATGAGTCTGTCCCAATTTGGATGACATCCGTCACTGCCTACTGCAGCCTCTCCCTCACTACAATTCCCACACCATTTCTAGCCTGTTCTCCTCATGAGTAGTAGACTCTGGATCCCAGGCCAAGTGGCTTGGCTGCACTGACCTTCCATCTTGTCTACTGGAAACATAGGATGTTCAGACTCCTCCTTATCATCATGTTACCCACTTCCAAGCTGTATCTTGTCAATGTAGCAATTTTCAGTTCATGTTTAGCAGGTTGATTGGTTTTATGTCCAACAGGTAACCCAACGTGGATAAATGGACACTGGCTGGCTAGTGACTTATTGACCCAGGGCTGCTGAGCTTTATGGTGGGCACATATTGGCCAATACACGCACAAACACCCCTCCCACTGTTAGCATGGGTCTCTGATGTAGGTTGGAGTAGGCAGGGTCCTCAACCCACTTATCACCGGCAAATACCCATGCTAATTTGGCAACATTAATCAACACAACTGAATCACTTAAAGCCATATTAGTACACTGTTGCGTGGCTAGCCCTGCCATGGCATGCAGTCCGTGATTTGTGTTCTTTTATCTTGAGGATACTGCGCACCACAGTATATGCCCAAAGCAGTTGGTTTATACAACTCTTCCTTCCATATGGCACCATCTAGAGTCTGTGCTGCTGCCCACAGCTCCATTCTGAAAAACATGCTGAGTATTTCCATCTCAAATGGGGGAGGAACCCTACAGAGACACAGGGAGAACATGTAAACTCCAAACAGGCATTGACCAGAGGTGAGGATTGATCCTTGTACCTTGGAGGCAAAGACCATAACCATTATGCCAATTGGCCTTTCCTTCTCACACACAACTAATATGGTTAATATTATTGCATGACTACTAGATCCAAAGTAACTAAAAAAATCACAATTTGTATAAAATCACTTTAATCACCAACCGTTTTAGCGCCTTGGTACAAACACCTTTACAGAACATAACATCTTAGAAAAAAAAGCACTCCTTAAATACAAAAACTCATTCTCAATTAAATATTGAATGAACTATTAAACAATTAAAACATCTTCCTCTTAAAGTAAACATCTCCAATTCACTTCATTATTAAGCCCCATAGGAGCCAATGTATTATATTTCAGTTAACAATTAAAACATCTTCCTCTTAAAGTAAACATATCCAATTCACTTCATTATTAAGCCCCATATGAGCCAATGTATTATATTTCAGTATATAAATTGATTCCTTATACAAAAGTTTATTTTTCAACACCAAATCATTGTCATATTTCACATTGATTTGTTCTAAAACTGCACCTTGTAACAATAAATGATTACTTGCATGTATTTCTTTAAAATGTGCAGAGATAACTTTTTCTTCTCTTTTATTCTTAATGTAAACTTAACTGAAATATAATACATTGGCTCCTGTGGGGCTTAATAATGAAGTGAATTGGAGATGTTTACTTTAAAAGAAAGAGGTTTTAATTGTTAACTGAAATATAATACATTGGCTCCTGTGGGGCTTAATAATGAAGTGAATTGGAGATGTTTACTTTAAGAGGAAGAGGTTTTAATTGTTAACTGAAATATAATACATTGGCTCCTGTGGGGTTTAATAATGAAGTGAATTGAGATGTTTACTTTAAGAGGAATATGTTTTAATTGTTTAATAGCTCAATCAGTATTTAATTGAGAATGAGTTTTTGTATTTAAGGAGTGCTTTTTTTCTAAGATGTTAAGTTCTGTAAAGGTGTTTGTACTGAGGCGCTAGAATGGTTGGTGATTAAAGTAATTTTATAGAAATTGTGATTTTTTTCGTTACTTTGGATCCAGTAGTCATGCAATAACGTTGCTGTGGTGGTTGGCGTTGTGGCCGTGCTTAATATGGTTAATATATTTGTCAGCAATTTCATAAGCACCTGCATTCACAGCAATCTCTCCCTCTAGCACCATTCCACCAGCACGTCATTACTTTGAATACCTCTCTGTGCTACAGATCAGTAAAGTTGCGCTGTCATGTATAAGCAAACGTGTAAAGAAAATCCCCAGCCATGCACACTCTGATTTCAGTGGCCTTCATCCCAAATATTACAGAGGATGTAATACATTTTTTGCAATTACCCCCTCATACTCAATGGACAAGTCCATACCATATGCACAAATGTAACAATAACACATTTTCTAAAACCAAACCTAGCCAGTAACATTAAGAACATTTAGCCCATCAGACTTCTACCCACTCCAGACTTCTAGAAACTATAGTTTTGAAGAACCTCCTTGTAGAGTTTGATTAGAGAAAGTAAGCACTTTCACGATCTTTCACTGATCGCTTCGTTGCTTTAAAATGTGTAATTGAATTACTACATTTTGTCTGTGATTCGTCTGAATGCATTTTAAATTTGATGGTTTTATATGTGTAAGACAGAGTCTGAAGAAAAGATCGCGAAAGCGCTTACTTTCTCTTTTTCTAGATTAAATTGATAGTTTTTATACTCCTCGGCTGTGGTCATTTCGCTTTTGTTTTATTTCTGTTGCTCTGAGGTGAAAACCGAGTGTTGACCCAGTCATAGAACATTTTTTTGTCTTCTATGATCGACTGTGTGTTTATCTAGACTGGGACATGGCTGAAGGAGTTAGTATGGATATTGGACTCAATTCTGCCATCAATGGCTCTAAGAGACATGATCCTGGACGCTTCAATGGTTTATTAAATGTGGATTTCAATCCTCTAATGCATAATCCTGTACTTCCTACAACAAATAAGGAGGTAACAGATCATATTACTTACAAGCATTTTCTAGAGACGTTTAGAGATTTGGAGAACAAACTATATAAATTCAAGAGATTATGAGTCGATTGCACAATAGTAGTGAAGGTTTAGATAGAGCAGTTGAAATGTTACAGAAAGAGTTTGGTGACAGAAAGAGTTTGGTGATAGAGGCCTATAGTGAGAAAGACATAAATGTAAATACTGAGGAAATGTTCAAAGAACGTAGCTCTAAAGGTAGACCTTTTTTCTTTGAAACTATTATTACTTCATGTACCAGGCAGGTAGATTTTAAAAGCCAAATTAGGTTTCCAGTAACCTATTCAAGTAATGTAAAAACATTTTGTAAAATATTTGAGAAAAACTGGAATATACTGAGATCTATTAATGAACTGGATGGAGTGATAGATAGTACACCACATTTTTCATTTATCAATAAGAAGTAATTAAAAAGACAATTATGTTATAAATCAAGTTCTAGTAGAAATAGAGCTGTATCTCAGAGGGCAGGAACATTTCCCTGCAGGAACTGCAAGACATGCAAGTATATATATTCTAAATCTATCTTTAGCCATCCGAACGTGCATTTTAATATTGATGTTAACTTTTATGCTGATTGTAGGATGCAACATTTAGTGTACTTCTGCTTTTGTAAAATTTGTTATGTATTTTACATAGGAAAAACAAATAGGAATTTTAAAGAGCGTATACTGGAGCATTTAAGGGACATAGCAAATGCGAAGGAGACCAATGCCCTAGCAAGACATATACAAGTAGAAGGTGCACAACATGATTTTAATTTTATGGCCATAGAAGTTTTAGAAGAAAGTGTTAGAGGGGGTGATATGAAAAATAGAGTGCAGGCAGCAGAACAAAATAGATTTTATTGTTACAAGCAGATAAGTTGCCTGGGTTAAATAATGCAGTCTCACTCAAACCCTTCTTGAAGGCTAGACCCCCGAAACATTGAATATTGTATATAGATGCAATGTTTAAGTGTTATGGAATTGTATTGCTTTTTAAGCCATTTTTATTTCAAATGTTATAGTCCATTGCTTTAAAATGTGTAATTGAATTATTACATTTTGTCTGTGATTGGTCTGAATGCATTTTAAATTTGATGGTTTTATATGTGTAAGACAGTGTCTGAAGAAGCGATCGGTGAAAGATCATGAAAGCGCTTACTTTCTCTTTTTGTATATTAAATCGATAGTTTTTATACTCCTCAGCTGTGGTCATTTTGCTTTTGTTTTATTTCTATTTCTTGAAACTCACAGCAGATGCTATTTCTATCCCAATCTCCACTTTCATAAGCAGATCAATTGTTGAAAACTGTGTACCCAAACTCTGGAAAATATCCTATGTTATACCCATTCATAAAGGCAGGACCAGCAACATCCTGTCACCTACTCAGCATGGTTTCAGACTGCCCAAAATACCACTACAGCCCTCCATTGCTTCACAGACACAGTAAACCATCTCAGAAATGAAGGCCTGCAGGTGTCAGCTCTTTTTCTGGATATGTCCAAAGCATTTGACACAGTCTCGCACAAAATCCTGCTAAACAAACTAAACCAGTATCACCTATCAAATTCCACTCTTACCTGGTTCCAAAGCTACTTAATTGACAGGTACCAAGCTGTGAAATGGGAAAATTCTCTCTCTCTCTCCTCAGCTTCCCGTAACTATAGGAGTCCCACAGGGTTCTATCTGAGGACCACTACTATTCACAATCTTCACAAATGACCTCCATACCTCCACACAGCATGCATCTATCATTCAGTATGCAGATGATACCACCTTAATCTGTACCGCACAAAACATTCCCACCCTCCTGCAAACAACTCAACTAGCATTCTCTTGACGTTGAAAACTACCTTACCAAAGCCCAACTTATCCTCAATCCAATGAAAACTCAGCTTTTGATTATAACCAGTTCTAACAAAAACACTGATAACAGTCAATTTACTATCTACTCCACAAATGCTACTCCAATCGTTCCAGTGGCACAGGCTAAGCTATTGGAAATAACCATAGACTCCCACCTAAAATTTGATAGTGATATCAACTTAACTATTAAAAAAGTACATGCCAAACTGTGATCGCTCTACCACATCAAACCATTTCTTACCAACACAAGATCAGCCATTGCTCGCTCCCAACTTCTATCCACCCTACTCTATGAATCTCCCATTCTGACTAATCTCAACAAAACTGAACTAAGCAGAATGGAAGCTTGCTATAACAGAATTGCCCGCTTTGCTGCAAATTGCTCATATAGAACTCATCACTGTACTGCTTTGAGACAGCTCTACTGGCTTGAACTGCCCAACCTCCTAACCTACAATCAGCTCTGCCTCTGTCATTCGATCTATTACCTCCCCAATAAGTGTCCTGCCCTCAAAAACCTAGTACATCACTCAGCCAAAAGGCCTCTTAGATCATCAAGCAAACTACTACTAGAAGTCACCAACAGCTACAATAGCTTTGGAGATAAACTATATAGTAGTTCAGTGGCTAAAAAATGAAACTCTGTCCCCACTAGCATTCAAAACACATTGTCCAAAGTCTCCTTTAAAGACCTCATTAGGCAACATCTCAAGCAAAGTTGGCAGTGCCATGATTGCTCCCCAGGCTAGTGAAAGTGGATAAGGTACACATACTAAACCTAGAGCACTTGATAATAGTTTGCACTCTTACTCACAAACATTAGCTAATGTACAGTGTATGTACTGTACCTGTGTACTATGTCAGTATTCTACCAATGTTCCAAATTTCAGCTGTACACCACAAATCTATTAATTACCTTTATTTTTAAATTAATATTTTTTGTTTCTTCTCTCCACTGTAACTGTTGGTGTGCTGCATACCACTGTAAAAACATGTCTGTTGTAATTTGTGTGTATACTGATCATGTCTAAGTATCTAAATGTATCTGTAATTTTTCTATGTGGAGCTTTTCTCCCCAGGCCTCTGATTAAAAAGGGCCTTTTTGGCTCAGTCAGACACCCCCGGTTAACAAATGTAAAATAAATAAATAAATAAAATAAATAGACATTTTGTAGGTAATCAACCATCATTTTTGGCAAGTAGAAAGAAACCAGCCTACAGAAAAAAAAAAATCCCACACAGAAATGGAGGGAACTGGAGGGAACTTGTGAAACTCCATACAGACAGTGTCAATAGGTCAAGATGGAAACCTAGACCTTGGGGCTGTAAAGCAGAGATCCTGTAACTGAACTATCATGCAGAAACTGGATGTGCTCATGCATTCTAGCTTTGCAGATTTACATTAGGATATTCAGAAATCCCATTTGCCTTTTCTATGTGGCTGCAGATGGCATGCTGACCCTCTCCTATGGTGTGCCTCAGGCCTCATAGCTGCAAGAATTGCCCTCCTGATCAGAAACTACCCTCCCTGGTAAGGGATCAAACCAAGGGGTAGTGTCATAGTGGGAGGATGATGAAGTTATAGATGGGTCAACTGCAAGCAGATCCTTCCAGGGAAAGAACTCCCTCTTCCACACCTAGTAACAGTTATGGCTACAAATCTCAGGCAATATGCATTGACAGTCAAACTTATGGCCAAAAAAATTAGGGAATATGTAATAACTTCAGATGCCTTTCATGTTGTTAGTCTAGGTTTACCTTAGGATATAGTATGCTGTTCTAAAATAGGCTACAAATGGTGTAAACTTGACAGAGACAACTGTGATAGTTCATTCTTAGTTCTGGTGGATATTTTATAAGTCAATGACCTGTGTATCACAGTTTGTTGTATTACTTTCAGGAATAGGCATTGTTTTGGGGGGTACAGTGTTGTAGCATTTTATAGCCTTTCCTGCAGGACAGATTAATTGCTGGAGATCTGCAAGAGAGTTCTACCTTTTCATTAGGGGTTTTCCTCATGGTTCACTGTCGGTGCACTCCATGTTCACAATAAATGCACTATCATTGAAAAGTAATGTTTTATTTTTCTGTCACTGATGCCAAAAAATGCATGTTCCTTTTGATAGTGCTTTTGGGGCAGATGAGGAAATGTCAACTTCAATTAAAACAGAGTTATGATGACTTCAGATTAGCTCGTCCCAAACTCAGGCAGGATGAATTTGACGTATTACTGAGAAGAAGAAGCACAGCATATTTTGGAAAATTGTGCTACCTGCACAGCCAAGGACTAATGGAGGTTTGCAAGACAGAACAGTTATGTTGGCTAGCCTCCTTTAGGTGTTTCTTTGTAAAGTCCTTACTGTAATTTTACTTCAGTATACCTTGCTGCTTTGTCCTGTAGGATGTGGTCCAAAGGAGGGTTGACACATAAATACTGGGTTATTCAAGTACACCATGCATGCAGTATTCTGTTTGTAGTAAAAGCCAGATCTCAGAAATCGATCTTTCTGAAGCACTTCTTAAAGCCCTTGGCAAATTACAGGATGACACTCTAAAGTTTATTTGAAAGTTGCTGCTGTCGTACAATGTCAGTTTTACCATTCGATCATTTGCTGTTGCGGATGACCCAACAATACAGTTTTCTTTTTCTTTGCTTGTTTTTTTTTTTTTAATAGAATCAATACTACATTACTGATCACTGAAGTATTTTCCACTTAGGGCTTTCTCTGGTCAGAAATGGCCTGTTTCATTTGACACAGATCTTGGCTGCAAGTCTGTTGAACAGCAAGCACTTCTAGACTGAAGTGCAAAATGTATGGTACTTTGTGATCTGTGCTGATTTTGATTCAATTTAGCTGTATCTGTCTATCTATCTATCTATCTATCTATCTATCTATAAATACAGAGAGAGAGAGAGAGAGAAATAGATATATATGTATACATTAATGCTGAGTGAGAATTCAGCAACTTGTGCGCATATTGCTACATGCACACAATTAAATAAATACTTTTATTTGTAATTCTACTTCTCTTGTTATTGGCTTTACTTGTGGCAAACGGTTTTGCTCTGCTCAGGTTGTTTAACAAGTAAAACAGGTGTTGTAACATTATAATTTAATTTAACTGGTTGGTTAACATTTGAATAAATTCATGAAACAGGGTTGTAACATTTTAAATTAACACTTCACAATGCATGTTACCCTACTGTTAATTCATGGCACTGTTACTTATTTACAGACTCCATAAAGCATGCTGAGTCTGTGGAACTTAGTGCTGTGTAAATAAATCATTTGTTTGAAGTTCATGCAGGATACCCTTCCTCCTCTCCTTTATTAGTGTAGCAAACATGTATGTTATCTCTCTCTCTACACACACACACACACACACACACACACACACATATATATATATATATATATATATATATATATATATATATATATATATATATATATGGTTCCCATTCAGAAGCCTGAAACATCATAAGCCTGAAAATCAAAATCCTGAAACCAAAAGCCTGAAAATTCAGAATCCTGAAAACTCAAAATCCTGAAAGCCCAAAATCCTGAAAGACCAAAATCCTGAAACTCAAAATCCTGAAAACACAAATAATGCTAATATGTCACTATAAAGACACTAATATCTACCAACTGACCCTGACCCTAACCCTAACCCTAAGGTCTGTCACTATCGCACACTCACCTGACCCGCGCCCTAACCCTAACTCACTTAAACCGCCCCTAACCCCAATATTTGTCACTATTGCATACATGCCTAACCTGCGCCCTAACCCTAACTCACTTAAACTGCCACTAACCCTAAAATAAAACCAACCGCACACTTACCTGACCCCAACGCATGACCTAACACCACAGGGCTAACAATAGCAAAACCACAATGACATCAGTATGTCTATTTTGTGTTTTCAGGATTTTGAGTTTCAGGATTTTGGTCTTTCAGGATTTTGGGCTTTCAGGATTTTGAGTTTTCAGGATTCTGAATTTTCAGGCTTTTGGTTTCAGGATTTTGATTTTCAGGCTTATGATGTTTCAGGCTTCTGAATGGGAACCATATATATATATATATATATATATATATATATATATATATATATATATATATATATATATATATATATATACCATCCACAGAATAGCACCTGTTGTCAGTATGTGTAGCACTAGGCCACGTTTCCAACCTCTGTAAATTAATTGGATGTTCAGATTATGAATCTTCATCAGGTTATCCCTTTCCTGAAAAAAAACAGAAGAACGGAAAAAACTAACGCACTCAATAACTCGAGAAGAGAGTCAAGCAGCTGTTCACGAATGTCTGTGGTCCACAAAGTACTATTGTTTTAACGTATATCCAGTTTGTTTAAAAACAAAACATGTTTTCGTCCCTCTGAAGAGAGAAACTTCATCAGAAATGAAAGCTTAACAATACTAAGGCCTTTTTAAAAGGTCCGCTTAAAAATGATTAGTGATTCGAGCCAATCAACTGATCTCATTTAGTTGAAAAAGGCTACAATATTTAAAATGGTACCAGTTAAAAGAATATGTTAAAAAAGCAACTCCGGTGTTCTGAAAAAACACAATGTATACATCTTATAACAGATGTCAAACCCAATGATCCTGAAACATTTACTATTAACTAATAGTAAAACAAAAGGTCCAGGTTTGTAACAAAAGTCCTAAGTTAACCCAAAGCATGTAACAAACATGCAAAAATCTACCTAAAGGAAGATGTTATAAAATAATATACAAAGCTAAAGAGTCGTAATTAACAAGATTTAATGTCTCATACAACTCTTTAGTTTCAGTAGGCAGGTAATGTTACAGTTGTCGTTAAGACCAGGGTGGAAGAATGCATTTAATGACAACTGCCATTCAAGTTCATGACATTCCAGTAATATTGAAGTAGGTCCCCCTCTAGTGTCGTACGCTAACTGGTCAATAGCTAAAAATTGAAAAGAGTGATCAGGTTTAATGTTGACATGCTTGGCTAAAGCGTTGTCACTCTTGTTCTTAGAGACCACATACATATGTTTGTAAATTCTGTCACGAAATTTGCGGTCAATTTTTCCCACGTAAAAAGTATTATAGTTTTTACACATAGCCAAATAAATGATACCCTTAGAGTTTCCTGACAATTTATTAGAAAAGTTCCTGATATTATACTGTTACATAATGTTACATAAAGTAAATGTGTGAGAATGTTGTTGTCTGTTATTATTTGGATATACTATTCATTTATGTACATACGCATTTATTTATTTCATAGTTCGCTATTAGAAATTAGTCAAATGTCTTCTCACTTCATCTGTTCTAGTGTCTCTCAATATAGTGAAATGAAAGATGAATTAAATCCATGGCAGTTCTCTGCTGTAATAATATTAGCTTCACAAATACATAAACATGGATTTTTAAAATAATGTATACAATTTGCTTTTGCATTTTAAACAGTAGATCAGCTGCCTGCTTTACTTATGTACAGACCAAGCATGTATATAATTACGTCACCTCCTTAGTACATCTCTGCTAATGCAAACATCATTCCATCCACTTTCTAAGTTTGGAAGAGCAGTCTGTCCATGATTTTGGGTCTTTGTCTCCTCATTAATTTTGGCTTTGTCCAGGTTTCTTGCGCTGAGGTTGAAAGGTGCAACTAAAAGCCTATAATTAATAGTGTGCCAAGAACACACATGCTTAAAATAAGACATTGAGAAAACATTATGGCAGAGTATGACTAAATAGACTGTTCACACATTCCAAATTATGACTGCACTTAACTTCTACTTACGCTGGTAAGTATGGTTACAATGCATTCTATTTTCATGTATATAAGAAAGTGAAAAATATTTTATTTATTTTACATTTGTTTACCGGGAAAATGTCCGACTGGGCAGAGTTGCCTGTTTTCAGCAGAGGCCCGAGGAGAAAATCTCCATACAGCAGTACATAAGATATTAAAAAAAATGCAGTATTAAATACAGAAAAATACAGAGATAAAATAGATGGTAAGTATAGGTAGCATACAGTTGTTGTTGTGTCCTTTGGCTTTTCCCAGTTAGGGGTCGCCATAGCGGAACTCCAGTCTGCTAATGATTGGCAGTAGATTTTTATGTGCTGAGTTGCTGGCCCTGATGCACAACCTTCAAACGAAGGTACGCCCATTCACGCATGTATCCACACAGAAGACGCTCTAGCTGAGAATCGAACAGGACGTCTTACTGTGAGGCAACAACGCTACCGCAGCACCACCACCGCAGTTATACGTAGCATACAGTATAACTCAATAATAATAATAATGATGCACAGTGAGCTATAGACAGGCAGCTGTGGTGGTGGCGCAGTTAGCATTGCCACCTCACAGCAAGAGGTTCTCTGGTTCAATCCTCGGCTGGGGTGCCTTCTGTGCGAAGTCTGCATGTCCTCCCTGTGGTCACGTGGGTTTCCTCTGGGTGCTCTGGTTTCATCCCAAAGACATGCTGTAGATGATTGGACACTCTAAATTGGCCCTAGGTGTGCATGTGTGTGCCTTCTGTGGAATGTTGGGCACTGGGCTGGCAACTCAGCACTGTAAAACTCCACTGCCAATCATGAGTGGATGGGTGATCCACTATGGTGACCCCTAACCGGGAAAAGCTGAAAGAAGAAGTGAGCTATAGACAATTGGAGAATACAACATTTATCATGTTGGACAAAATTTGTTGTTAGATGGATGTTTTTGGCTGGGTTAGAACATACAGTTAGCAGAAATAATTGTTCTTTCTAACACTGCCTGTTCAAGATGCTGTATGTATGTATGTACTCTTATTTTTGCTACTAACAGCATCTGCATGAATTTCTATGTCATGCATTGTATGTTTTTAAATCCATAAGTTTTCTAGTTATAGTCACATTGATTAGTCTTTTAACTGTACCACAGTAGTAACTGTGTTAGATAGGTGCACACAAACATATGGTTTGACCTTACCTTATACACATACTAAGTAGGGTACATCAGAGCAGGGAGTTACATTTCTTCTACTGGTGAGAAATCTCCATCACTGTCAGCTGACAAGGGTGATTTATAACATAACTTCCTTATAGACAGCAGTGTTCAAACACCCACCTAGAGACTAACACAAGGCCAGGTTTTGTGTTTTAGTGTGGCTCTCTTGACTCACTGTACTGTGCACTGAGGAAGCATAGCTGTTCTTTTCAAACTGTAAAATTGCACTACGTTCAAAGAAGATAGCTGATTTTATCATTAACAGATAGATTTCTATACTTCAGATACCTTATATAAAAAAATGAGTGCATAAACATAATGAAACATGATCTCCCTGTCAAAAACATGAATGCAGAACTTATACACAAACACCACACACACACACACACACACACACACACACACACACACACACACACACACACACACACACACACACACACATACACACACACGCGAGGATACAAACACAAACCCATCAACACCCACATGCACACACTTTGTTTAAGAGTAGTTTTATATAGGATGTGGGCACAGGTTTGAAGGTGAAAGTGGATGTGGTGATGTGGCTGTTGGGCAGTGTTGGGATTAGATGCTGAGGAATCCATAGAGATGCTATACTATCTGTAATATAAGAGTTAAACTGTATTGCAGTTTTGAGTGGTGAGTTATCAGGAGAGGGCTTGGGGTTGAATTTTTGGCTGGGATATAAGATTTCTTTAATGGTTGCCCAAAATTGTTTAGGGTTGTGTATAGCATTATTCTGAAAGTTATTATAGCATAGTTTTTTTATCTCCATTTATTTGCTTTTTAGTACGATTGTGAAGCATTCTAAAGTTTTCAAGATATTGTAGTGTTTTCTATTGTTTTATTTTTACTATTCTTCCCATGCTTCTTCTTTATCTTGCATTAGCATTCTGCTGTTTTTAAAATATTGTAGTGTTTTCTGTTTTTATTTTTACTATTCTTCCCATGCTTCTTCTTTATCTTGCATTAGCATTCTGTTGTTTTTAAGATATTGTTGTGTTTTCTATTGTTTTATTTTTACTATTCTTCCCATGCTTCTTCTTCATCTTGCATTAGCATTCTGTTGTTTTTAAGATATTGTTGTGTTTTCTATTGTTTTATTTTTACTATTCTTCCCATGCTTCTTCTTCATCTTGTATTAGCATTCTGTTGTTTTTAAGATATTGTTGTGTTTTCTATTGTTTTATTTTTACTATTCTTTCCATACTTCTTCTTCATCTTGCATTAGCATTCTGCTGTTTTTGGATAGCCAAATTGCATTGTTAGTTTTCATTCTCTTCCATCTAGAAGGTGCAAGCCTGTTTAGGATATTTAGGAAAAGTTGTACTGAATTCAATTACAGCATCGTCTAAGGGGAGGATTTTTAGGAAGTTCCACTTAAAGGAAAACTCCACCTTAGAACTCAAAAACATACTTTTTTTCATTGCATCTTTGTTTTTGAGCTATTTTAATGCCTCACAAATCTCTCCAAGTACTTCTTTTACAATTTTAATTTGTTTCCCAGATGGATGGCGGTTGATGGGGCCTGTCTGGGTAATGTGATTTTGTTTTCTTGCTTTCATTCCTTCTTCCCAAATACATTTCAAGTCCTCTTTATATGAGTTATGCTAGACATAAGGAAGTGGTGCTTTTCTCTCATGCCATTAAGATAGAATTGCAACACTGTCATCTAACTTACCTTCTGTAACAGGGCTACTTCTATTTAGCCTGACTAAGCCTCATTTATGTGTCTGTCACAGCTTGTTCTATGCTATACTATAAATAGCTGTTGGCTACTTTCAGCAAAATAAAATAAGTAAATAACAGATTTTTGTAAAGTAAGTATATTTTAGTCCTAAAGGAATTGACATACCTTCCCCCACACTTTCATGCTGAAGTGTGAAAACTCTCACTGCAGTAAATGATCCTTGCTGTATCATGATAAGCAGTAGGACTCCCCACTGAAGGCATAGGGAAGTAGCAGACAGACTTGGTTTGAAGTTTTTTTCTCTCTCATGAAAGGTGCAGAATTAAAATGTGTTTACTAGTCCCTTAATTATTTCTGCCATATTCACCCTCCTTTTTTCTATTTCATATTTATTTATACTTTGGTACCCATGAAAGTGAACTAGTCCTAGGACCCTTTTCACCCACAACTTGGGCTACATTGGCAAAGATAATAACGAGCATTAAATGCACTTAGCAATACAAAGAAAACAAAATACTGACCTAAAGACTGACCAAGACTGCATGTGCAACACATAGCCAATGTGTGACCGTGACCAAGTAAAACATGTACTAGAATGTATATATTAATAATGCTTAACTCTACTATGTTGTTTAATATAAATAATGAATTGCATACACCCATATTACGCACGCGCACAACACACACACATGTATGTATATATATATATATATATATATATATATATATATATATATATATATATATCTATATAGATGGGTCTACCTGACAACACGGACGCATTACAACACCGACAACAAAATCACCGACACCACATAACCGAAAGTTCACAAACACGAAACCTCACATGCCCGACACACCACAATCCCGACAATCAACAAACAAAACAAATCCCCTGTCCAAAAAGCACACACACAACACAAGCACAACAAAATCCTTACAAACCCACACTAAACCTTACATACACAACTATCTATAACCTTAACATAAACCCTAACCCTAAGGTCCGTCACTATCGCACACTCACCTAACCCGCACCCTAACCCTAACTCACTTAACCCGCCCCTAACCCTAAAGACTGTCAATATCGCACACTCACCTAACCTGCGCCCTAACCTTAACTCACTTAACCCGTCCCTAACCCTAAAGACTGTCACTATCGCACACTCACCTAACCCGCGCCCTAACCCTAACTTACTTAACCCACCCCTATCCCTAGAGTCCGTCAATATCGCACACTTACCTTTCTCGCACCCTAACCCTAATGTCCATCACTACCGCATACTTACACAGCCTTTTCACATGTCGCTGTTCTCAGCGTCAGGGTTTTCATCTGTCGGTCATCTCAGTTTTCGATCTTCTGGTGTCAGTGTTCTCATCGTCGCCATTGTCAGCTTTCGGCGTTGTCAGGTAGACCCATATATATATATATATATATATATATATATATATATATATATATATATATATATAACCCCACTGCATGCCTGGATTGCT
The DNA here is from genome assembly GCF_019279795.1 of Protopterus annectens. Classification (NCBI taxonomy): domain Eukaryota; kingdom Metazoa; phylum Chordata; order Ceratodontiformes; family Protopteridae; genus Protopterus; species Protopterus annectens. The sequence continues at coordinate 1,469,341,552 of NC_056729.1, forward strand.
CAAAATAAACCTGACATACTAGCCCTTACTGAAACATGGCTACACCCCAATGTAAAAGACTCAGAAATAATACCACCAAACTTTACAATAACCAGAAGAGACAGATCTAACAAAAAGGGAGAGGGAAAGCACTTCTATATCCCTCCACACACAACATCACACCCTACACCAGTAATATACCAATCTTTTCCAATGCTGAGATACTAATCTCCTTTTTGAACCTCAACATATCAAAAATAATTTGCATAATAGTAATATATATCCCACCATGTAACAATATACCAGTGCTGGAAATTATTTTATCCTGGACATCCCAAACAATAAACCTTGGAACAATAATCTTAGGTGACGTAAATATAGATTGGCAAACCATAGCTTCCAACTCTCCCACAAATAGTATAAATCTGTAAGGTTTTTCTCATCTTATCAATGATCCAACAAGATGCAGCAAAGATCTTACCTGCCAATCCACCTTAGACTGGATTATAGTATCCTGCCCTGCTAATTACTCCTTTTCTGGTACACTGTCAAGCTCCCTGAACGATCATCTGCCAGCTTACTCCCTTAGAACAAACTCCCAACAACTTAAGAGTACACACTATAAAATCAGTTAGGAATTCAATTAATTTTTGTCAGCATAAATTCAACAATGTCCTACAGGAAGTAGACTGGACACCCCTTAAACAACTACCCCTTAATGATGCTGTACTATACTTTAATAACACCTTCCTTCACATACTTAATACACTAGCTCCCATTTGTATGAAATAAATCAAAAAGAACTCAGCACCATGGATCTCTAAGGAATGTAAACACCTGATGAAGCAAAGGGATCTAGCCTGGTCAACCTGGAAACAAAACAGAAATGAACAAAATCATGTTAATTTCAGAACACTACGTAAAAAAGTGACAAAGCTAATCAACAGAGATAAGAAGTCATATTATTCCCAGCTTCAACTCCAGCATAAAATCAACCCCAGTAGATTTTGGCACTCCATATCTTTTCTACTTAACCCTGGAAGAAATGGAGAGCACACCCTATCACCTGATACCCCTCCTTCACAAATAGCCGAAAACTTTAACAAGCACTTCATAAAATCAATTTCAGACCTACTAACTAACACCCCTAATGCTGGACCCCCCCCAACCCTTCAACCTATTCAGACACCAACCCCAGGCCATCAACTACTTCTAACCCTGTCATTTCTAACCCCCCCTACTCAACAAAATCTCATACAAACCCCATTCTCATTTCAGCTTATACCCACTGACACCATTAAGGAACTGCTACAAAAACTAAAAGCTTGCTCTACCTCAGCTGACACTCTCCCACCATACTACCTCAAACGGGCTACTAACTAAGTTGCCTACCCTATCAGTATCCTTATAAATAGGTCTTTATCTGAATCAGAAGTACCTACCATATGGAAACAAGCTCACATCACCCCCATCCACAAAGAAGGCAACTCTTTTGATCCATCCAATTTCCATTCTATATCCATCTTGTCACCCATATCCAAAATTCTCGAGAGCGGTATCCATCAGCAGGTAATGCAATATCTATTGCAAAACAATCTAGTAACCAAAACCCAACATGGCTTCCAACCTAGCCACACCACCGCTACAGCTCTATTATCTTTTACAGACACCATGACCAAGGCCAGAGATGCAGGATGCTATACGGCCTCAGTATTCCTTGATCTCTCCAAGGCCTTTTACGCAGTGTCTCACCCCTTACTTTTGAACCCAATGTCTAACTTAGGCTTCTCACATAACACAGTAAAATGGTTTCAGAACTACCTCAAGGATAATAAACAAGCAGTGAAATGGTCCAATGAACTCTCACCCTTCATCCACAACCCTACTGGAGTCCCCCAAGGCTCCATCCTAGGACCCCTACTCTTCAACATTTTCACAAACAACCTTCAGACTGCCTCACCCTGGCTGGGACCCTCATTCAAAATACTGATGATTCCACCATAATCTGCATTGCTCAATCACTACCAGAACTACTTTCAAAAATGCAACAGTCCTTTACTAAAGTTGAATCCTGGTTAAGAAATGCCCAACTCTTTCTTAATCCAAAGAAGACAAAACTAGTACTCTTTCATCCCAAAAACACCTCCCTTGTCACCGATCATTTAAACATCCTTGTATCTGACAACACTGTCATAGAAATAGTGCAGGAAACCAAACTTCTAGGTGTTATTATTGACAATAAACTTTCATTTGACCCCCATATATAGCAAAATATAAAGAAAACTCATAAAAAACTAGGACTCTTATATAGAAATAAACATTTCTTTACTGCAGCAACAAAAACTATCCTTGCAAAACCATTTTACTTCCCTCCCTTCTTTATGGTGCCCCTATCTTAACTAACTTACAAAATTCTACCCTAAGCAAGTTGGAACAGTGCTACAACAAAGTTGCAAAGTTTGCCGCAAACTCTAAATATCACACAAACTACTGTAAACCATTCATAGAATTAAACTGGCTTGAACTCCCCAACCAACTTGCCTTTATTCAGCTATCCACCTTGCACAACCTTATTTTCAAGCCTACTGCCTGCCCTACACTAACCAGTCTAGTCACACCTTACACTCCAAAAATCTCTTAGCTGTCTCAAAACCCACAAGAAAACCTGGTCACTCTCTGTATTCATACTCTTTCTCTATACATTGGAATTCACTACCTCTAGCTACCAGGTCTATGCCTGGCCTAACCCATTTCAAAGACTCTTTAAAAAACATCTCAAAAATACATGGCTCTTCTCCTACATAAAGCCTGCCTAATGCTCAGGTCTTCCTCTTCTGTCACATTTGAATCCCTCACAGACTGCAAGATCCTAATTCTCCTCTAACTCCTTCTCTGTTTCTATACCATATCCTTAAGCTACTGTTCAGGCTTTATTGCTTCTATTCTTCTTAATTCTCTCTCGCTATATGTCTGCATTACTAACTTTCTCGCTGCGGTGGTACAGCGGTAGCGTTATCACCTCACAGCAAGAGGTTCTCCCGTTCGATTCTTGGCTGGAGCACCTTCTGTGTGGTGTTTGCATGTCCTCCCCGCGGTCGAGTGGTGTTCGGAAGACATGTGTGAATGGGTCTGCCTTCGTTGAAGGTTGGGCGTCGGGCTGGCACCTTGGCACCATAAAAATCTACTGCCAATCATTAGCGGACCGGAGTTCCGCTGAGGCAACCCCTATCTGGGAAAAGCCGGAAGAAGGGAGGGATAGATTCCTGTCCCAGGGACTTCCCATACTCTGGAACAAACTACCTATCTATATCAAACAAAGCTCCTCATTAGCACTCTTCAAGAAAAATCTTGATGATTGGATGGGGAGATAGGAAATTCACCCCGGGGTTCACTTCTGTGGCTCTGCTCGACAGTGGCACAGGAAAATAATTTTCTTGGGTGGCATAGATCACCCCTCAGCAATCTATAGGAGACTGCATAGAGGGAAGGGGCTTTAAGGTGCTCTGCATATGGAAGGTTTGTTTCACCTTGTATTCTTTTTGTAAGGAACCTTTGAGGTCGCTCTAGTGATGCATATTCCTGGTCAGGTACATACCAAAGGGAGCCTTGTACTGTCTGATTATTCTGTTAAAGGTGGAGTACTGTATCATATAGACTTCTGAGAGGAGATCTTTGCCTGGCATTCAAGGCATCACTGGACCTTGTTTTTATGAACCTATTGCATATCAGGAAAATAAACAGCATCGGTCCTTCTAGATTAAAAGACTAAATTTTGCTTGTAACATAAATAGGACATGCTGGAGAGACTGACATGTTTCTCAGAGAATTCCCATGCAACTTGGCCAATGGATGGGGAATTAGAAATTCACCCCTGGTCTGGCTTCTGTGTTTCTGATGGACAGAGGCAGTCAGTGAATCACTCCCTATAAGTCAAATATAAATCAGGTTTGTGGGTCACATTTGGGTTGCACAGCTATGCTTATAAGGGCCTTAGTGGTTGTTAGTCTACTATACACCTATGAATATATAAACCTATCAGTACATCTTGTGGTTGGTATTTGGC